>NW_027673608.1:0-67500 GCF_964194415.1 Vipera berus
AGTCACTGGCTTCATGCCTAATGATCTCCTGGTATCTTCAACCACTACACCAAACTGGCACTCAGCGAGTCAAAGGTCTGAATAATTTTAGCTAGCTGCAGTCAAGTATCAATATTTTACAATGTTCACATAAGTTGGGGCATTCTGGAAGTGAAGTCTCACGTATAATAATAATAATAATAATAATAATAATAATAATAATAATAATAATAATAATAATAATAATAATAATAATAATAATAATAATAATAATAATAATAATAATAATAAGAAGAAGAAGAAGAAGAAGAAGAAGAAGAAGAAGAAGAAGAAGAAGAAGAAGAAGAAGAAGAAGAAGAAGAAGAAGAAGAAGAAGTAGTAGTTGGAAGGGACCTTGGAGGTCATCTAGCCCAACCCCCTGCTAAGGCAGGAAACCCTATACCATTTCAGACAAATGGCTGTCCAGTCTCTTCTTAAAAACTTCCAGTGTTGGAGCATTCACCACTTCTGGAGGCAGGTTGTTCCACTGGTTAGTTGTTCTAACTGTCAGGAAATTTCTCCTTAGTTCTAGGTTACTCCTCTCCTTGACTAGTTTCCATCAGTTGCTTCTTGTCCTGCTCTCAGGTGCTCTGGAGAACAGCCTGGCTCCCTCTTCTTTGTGGCAGCCCCTGAGATATTGGCAGCCCCTGAGATATTAAATTGTCAAGATTGAAAAACACTGGTCTAATCTTCCCAGGAGAACACTAGATTAGTCAAAAACATTCATTCCATAACAGTCTTTTCAACAAATCTAAGATCCGCTTCTTAAATTATTTTAGAAAAGAATATCTAATGTTTTAATGTCAATGTATTCTGTTGCTTTCTGTCACACCTTTATTATGCTTTCTGATGGGTTTCATACAAAGATTCCATCTGACCAAGTCATATTTTTTTTATTTTATTTTTTTTATTTTAATTCCATTTATATCCCGCCCTTCTCCGAAGACTCAGGGCGGCTTACAAGCTTAGCAGTAGCCTTCATTCTATGTATATGCCTGCTTATTAGGGCTTTCACACACCCCTCCCAAGCGGCATTATTACAAAGTCAGCTTATTGCCCCCAACAATCTGGGTCCTCATTTTACCTACCTCGGAAGGATGGAAGGCTGAGTCAACCTTGAGCCTGGTGGGATGCGAACCTGCACTAATTGCAGGCAGCTGGTGTTACTTAAGGAGGCATTAGCCCACTGCTCCACCAAGGCTCTATAATCAAGCAGCATGCTCGCCCAAGAGTTGATGGATTTCAAATCCCATCATCCCTCACTATTTTTATTTATTTTATTTAAAATAAATAAAAACTATTTATTTTTATTTGTTTGAATCTGGCCTTTATTATTTTTCCAAATTATGTGGAAAAACTGAGGCCTGTGGGTCAAATATGGTCCTTTTCAGTTTCTCATTCCAAATTGCTACGATTAATTTTGTCCTGCTTTGTTCACAATTACAGAACTCCTGGACACAACATTGTATAAGCTGGGGAACAAAATTACAGGTAGTCCTCGACTTACAACCCCAAATGACACCAAAATTTTCATTGCTAAGTGAAACAGCTGTTAAGTGAGTTTTGCCTCATTTTTTATGTCTTTTAATTGCCACCGCTGTCAAGTGAATCACTGTGGCTGTTAAAGTGAATTTGGCTTCCCTGTCGACTTCGCTTGTCAGAAAGTCGCAAAAGGTGTTCACATGACCCTGGGACACTGCAACCGTTGTAAACATGAGCCAGTTGCGAGGTGTCCAAATTTTGATCACTTCTAACAGTCACTAAATGAATGGTTGTAAATCAAGGACAACCTGTATTTAAATGAAAAGCATTTTTTTTCTCCCATTTCTGCTTAATTATGGCATTGGCCACATGTATTTTTGGAATGCAAAATCCGAGTCCTGTCAAGCTTGAAGCTAGCTTTGGTGGTGCAAGAATTATTGCTTCTTAGCTTGCCAACAAACTTGGGGGAAGACGGGGAATTGGAATGCAGGCTACAAAGTTAAAGAAGGCAGACCGTGAGAATTAAGGACGATTAACCAGGTGTCTGGTCCAACTCAGAGACATTTTCTTATAACAACATAATTGCACCAAATTGGGCAATATGACCTATTCATGAATGGGAGGGAAAATTCTATTCTTTTACTATAAGGCAGGGTCGTCAAACTGCCGACCCACAAGCCAGATGCATCATACCAAAACCGCACCCACCCTGTTGCCAGCAATGGCAAAAAAGTTGCGATATGTCACTACACATCATGTGACATTGCGAGTTTGACACCCCTGCTAATAGGGGTTTGGGATGGGGTTTGCTAGAGCTGGTTTTGCTTTCATATGTGCCGAGATGATGTACTCAATAAAGTTTTACATTAAGAAATCGGAATATCTCGAAGGTGTTTGCTTGGTTGGGTTCGTCATTCGGAACCTTGACATTGAAGACAATGTGGGCATTGATAAAGAAAAGACTTGAACCTCTGATGCAATCTAGAACTTCTGCTAAATTTTAATCTGGGACATCCTCACAAGAAACACATGTAAAAAGATGCAGATCTTGGATTATACACTCAGGGCTGATAGCTGGACTTTTTTGACCCGCCCGCAGGAAATAGACTGGATTGTGATTTTATAATTTTGATCATGTAGAAGAGGTTTAAAATTTATTGTATGTATGAGAAAGACATATTGTCTATATTTAATAAATGGATTATATCTTTTAAATCCATTTCCATGTTCTATTGGCTCCTTCTTTAAAGTGTGCCTCCCAGTCAAATAAAAAATGAATATTCCTGTGCCTAAAGAATCTTATATGTGTAATAGTGAGAAATAATTTAACTGGATTTTGATTCCTGTTTAGTTCTAAAATCTCCACAGTGAAAATTCTGTTGGCAAAATATTTTGCCTTTCACCATCTGGATTCTTCACACAGCTAATTCCAAGTCTGAACATAGAAGTACTAAAGAAGGAGAAATGAGAATTTTTAAAATACCTATAAAAAGGGAAGGCAAATGTTTATTTAATCTACCCTTCCCTAAGAATATCCATCATTCAACCTGCTAATTAGGAGGGCTGATTCAGCAAATAATTGCCATATAAGACCGAGTGGAGGAAGAAGACAAAAAAATGCACAAAGATAAAAGGCTCTGAATATTTACTTGAAATATCATCTTCCAAATTACAGGTTTCAGGATTTGTTCTGTTATAACAGAATAACAGACAAATGGAGTTGGAAGGGACCTTGGACGTCTTCTAGTTCAACCACTGCTCAAATAGAAAACCTTATTTTTCTCTAATATTGGGCTTTTCTTGTCCCCAGCAGATCCCCATGTTCATATAAAAAAATAATGCTGAAAAATTTAATTGACGGTGAGTAATTAATGCTGCTCTCTACTTCCTATGAACTTCCTTACATGAAGAAATATGATTATTTCTTATTTTTAAGATGTCATATCCTGCTTATATTTAACAGAGCTGTAAACAATTCAAAAGAAATAACAATATATATACATGCACACACACACACACAAACACACACACGTGTGTGTGTGTGTGTGTGTGTGTGTGTGTGTGTGTTTAAAATCCCGTGGATTGACTTTTTAAAGTATCTGTTTAATATCTACCATTCTAATTTAATTAAACCCAGAGAAATTTTATTCAGTCTTCCAGGTTTAGCATTTTTTGGAAGGCAGTGGAAATTTTGTGATTTCCTTTGCTATTTGTGTCACAGCTACTATAATAATGCATTTTATGTAATTTACTTATTACTTATTAATAAATGCTATTACTTTTTACATATTACTAATAATTACAGGTCTACATATTTTATGGTTGTTTTCTGGCCCAAAGGATAACAAAGGGTAACAACAGATTTTTTAAAAAAAAATAATAATTCTGCACTTTCAAGAGGATCAAAATTCATATCTCATAATAATTGCTTTGAATGACTGATTTTTTTATTGCAAAGTGGTAGACAAATCACATGAATAAGTAATTCACCACCAACATGAGGCAAGGTGCATTGAGAAAGAGTCAATCACTTAGTGAAGTTCTATGGCTGAGGGAGGATTAGAACCTGTGTCTCCTCATTGCTGGTCTAAGAACTTAACCACAAAAACTATTTCTTAGTTTTATAGCTTGCCTTGTGTCCAGGAGCTCAAAATGATGTACCCAACTTAACCCAATTTCACTGAGGATGAGATAAACGCTAGATGGCTTCCCTGTATCAGTCCAACTTTTTAAAACTACACTAATGTTTTTCAGCCTTGGCAATTTTAAGATAGGTGGACTTCACTACCCAGGATTCCCCAGCCAGCTGTGTTATCCCCATTTTGAAATGTTTGAGCAAAATAAGATTCAGTTCTGAACAGGAACATAATCAATGGATAAAAGCAAGAATGCTCTAGTGCACTGTTTCTCAACCTTGGCAACTTTAAGATAGGTGAAATTCAATTTCCAGAATTCACCAACCAGCATAGAATTCTGGGAGTTGAAGCCCGCCATGGTTGAGGAACACTGCACTACACCATATATAGAATGGTAGTTTAGGACACTGGAAAAAATGAATGAAACATTCCCTTTCTAATAGAAACACACGCACACCACCTGAAGAAACTGGCAAGGATAGGCCTAACAGATTTTGCATTCCACCACTGCAACTGCCTTGGCAACTTGGTTGCAAATGTCCAGCAATGAATTGTTGCTTTGTGATTGTCTCTTTTGCTGTGGACCCAGAACTGCTGTATCTAATCTGACAAACACAGTGCTCCTTTTCAGCCTACAAGCTCACTTCTGCTTATTTATACCTCATTACACTCCATCAGAAAAGATAATCTGTCAAAAATGGAAAACAAACTAATTTAAATAAGCACCAGGGAAGGAAACATAATCTGATGTGGCCTCAGTAGAATGCCATGTTGGGTCAGGGCTTGAAATCCATTTGCAATCACAAGCAGGCAGCTTCAGGGAGAAAAATGCAGGATAACTAAACAATATACCTTAAGCAATGAACACACTGACCTGCATCCTACCTGAAATGTTGTCATTCCTTGATGGCATTCTTACACACCAATAACCAATGGCCACATAATCCTAAAATGCTCATCATTTACATCCTGGAATAGAATGTGATGGATCAAATACTCAACAGTGTAATAAGATCACCTCTAAAACAATGGTTTAACAAACATCAGGAGCTAGATTCACATAGCACATTAAGTAAAACCAAAACATGTGTAGCGGAGTTGGGGTGAGAATTAGGCCAGCTGAGAGGCTTTGCAGGAGCCCTGCCGAGAGAGAGGCTGGTTGGAGCTTTTTTCTTGAAGCAGGCCAGGCAGAGAGAGGGGGGGTGAGGAAAGGTGAAGTTTTATTGTTTCTTTCTCCTTGCAGGCAGGGCAGACAAAGAAAGGGAGAGAGGGTAGTTTGGGGAGTTTTAATTCCTTTTCCTCATTGGAGTAGGCAGAGGGAGAGTTAGGAAAGAGTTTGACATACCTCTTTTAGTGGGAGGTAAGGGGTTTTTTATAGGATCAGCTGGGGGAGATAAAAAGGGATTGCATGGAGTGAGGCCAGAGGGGGACAAGGAGAGTGGACTGACATTGACTCCCATTGTTCTAGGCAAGTTGTTGTCATCAAAGACTGATTAACATCATCCTGGGCAAGTTGTTGCCACCTGAGACTGGCTACCATTGTTTTAGGCAAGTTGCTGTCACCAGAGACTGGCAGCCATTATTTTAGGCAACTTGCTGTCACCAGAGACTAATTGCCATCATTCTAGGCAAGTTGCTGTCACCAGAGGCTGATTAACATCGTTCTGGGCAACTTGTTGTCATTAGAGACTAACTACCATTGTCTTAGGCAAAGTTGTTGTCATCAGAAGCTGACTGTCATCATTCTGAGCAGATTGCTGCTACTAGAGATGGACTATCATTTTCCCTATAAGTTCTTATTCCCTGAGATCAACCACCATCATCCCAAGTGAGTCACCATCGAGAGAGAGCGACCATCACCGCCCCATGTGCTTTGCTGGCTGAGGAATTCTGGGAGTTGAAGTCCACAAGTCATAAAAGGGCCAAGTTTGAAGACCCCTGGCTTAACATGTTACATGACATACACACAATGAGACATCTTCTTATCTTCAGAATTTCTTGTGGATTGAGGTTCATGAAAGCTTTGATGGAGGTTTATTCTAATCCTGTTCTGGAAAAAAAATGTATCCGCTACACTAATTAAAATAGGGAGCCCTCATAGGGCTTTCTTATTAAAAGGAGGAAAACTACATAAAGATATTATGGCATGTGCTACAGCACATTGGATATTGATGTTTGAGGCAGATGACTGATATTGTCAAGAATTTATAGACTAAACAATATAATTTGCCCAAAAGAACCAAAGAGTAAAGAACAATACTCTATAGGCATCCTTGTTTTGATGGACATTTTATGTGGCTTCCAAATGGAAAAAGTTTTCCTTTACTACATTGCATAGAATAATTATTTATATTAATTGGATTTCTACTTGGTTTTTTTTCTGCACTCAGATTGATAACGAGAAAAGAATAGAATGCAAACCAAATTGACTATGTGACCTAATACAATGGTGGCAAATGTGACAATGCCAATAATTCATATTAAAATCATCATTAAATTAATTCAGAATTCATTAAATTAAATTAAATTCATTAAATTAATTTAATTCAGAAGTTTAAAAAGATGTATCTTGACACACTTCCTGAAAAAGAGAGTGGGAATCAGTTGCAAATTCTAATGGGTTATGTTGCAGAGTTCTTTCCTTCTTGCTTAATAAAAGAATTTCCAGAAAGTTTACAAAGTCCTCTCCTGCTTATCTTACAAACCAGGCAGTTTGTAACAAGATCACTAGTCCTCTAACAGACATATACTAAGACCAAACAACAGTTCTGTTCCACTACCAAAGACCATATCACTGGAATAAGCGTACACACAAATTCCTTAGCAATTGTTATCACAGTACTTGAGCTTTGTGGTCAGGTAACAAAGTCTGCTCTCTGACAGTTTACAGGGCACTTCTATGGTGGGACTGGAGTTTCACAGTTATCAGGGACTTGATCAGATGCTGAACAATCACAGTGGAATCCCATGAAACTCACCATTCAAAAGATATAGGATTGGTGATCTTCACACTGATTACTGTTCTGTATTAGAGGTGGAGACAACATCCAAATTAACACAAGTAGCACTTGGAATGGTGTTTATCATGTCAACAATCCTAAGGCAGTTTACCAGTGAAGTTGAAGTAGATTTTTGTTTGTTTGTTTTTCTGATTAAGAATAGAAACATACTACTGTTGCTTCCTCTCTGCTTGATGGCTGGGAAAAAGTTGTTGCTTTATCTCAGGGGTCTTCAAACTTGGCCCTTTTATGACTTCTGGACTTCAACTCCCAGAATTCCTCAGCCAGGCACACTGGCTGAGGAATTCTGGGAGTTGTAGTCCACAAGTCATAAAAGGGCCAAGTTTGAAGACCCCTGCTTTATCTGAATCAATGTCCCTTTCCTTGTTTCTGCTCTTTCATGGAAACACAGTTTTATCTCTGGTGGTCATGACTAGTTATATTCACACCACATGCTTAACCAACTCATTTATCTGAGTTGAAGCTGCAGTCACAATATCCCAAGCTTGGATGTTGCTAACACTAGTATGTTCAGTATATGGTGCAGAAAACCAATGCTTGGTTAGCTTACTGTTCTACACACACAAACCCAGAAAATGGTTTAATTCACTAACAAGTGTAAGAGATTATAAGAATGCCATTTTGTAGTTTTGTACATACACCTGTAAAAAAATGTGTTCAAAAATGCCTCTTTGACCTCAATCTAGTCAGCTGGGAAGTTATTTTGCAATCATCCCATGACAAAGAGTATCATGAACTTTCCTGGGGGAAAAACCTTCCGGATGTACCTCTCCCCACCCTCCACCCCAAATCTCAGCCATTTGCATTTTGTATATTCTGAGGTGACATGGGATATGGTTTTACTGGGATTGGGGAGTGGCAGTCATGCCCTTGTTAAACCTGGCAAACTGCCTCCCTTTCCCTCTCTTAATCTTTGGCACAGATGTTGTGTTTATGCTTTGATCCTAAAAAATGTTCCAGGCAAACCACAAGTAACTTGATGCCAACCTTTAATAAGACTGAAAGTTCTATCAGATCCCTTTTATATGTGTAGGAGGAATCAATGAAATCAGATCCCTCCCCATTTTGTTCCGCCGGACCACCATGTGAGATAGCAAAGCAACTATTTAGCAGCTGGCGGGTCTCTATTGTTATTTGCCAATATAAAGCTCTTTAGTCATTTTGACCTTAAAGGCAGCTGCACATTTCTACGGTCAACTCAGTAGAAGTCCTAACATGGTCACACAGCCTGGGTGCTGGCACAGTTACAGCGTTACCCCGACATAGAAAAAATCTCAGGACAAGAAGGACTATTACAGATTTCTCCAGTAGGAATAACTCAAGAACAAGCTTTTCCCAAGGTGGCACTTTCCAGATAAGTTGGGCTTCCAGTGTTGTCTGGAAAGCCATGCTTTCCCACAACACAAAGATGGCCACAGTCTTAAGCTGAAGCACTAGCTCAGATTTTATTCTGGGCACAAGGAAGTGATGCAATCAAAATTCTTAAGAGGAATTTTGGCTGCCACAGATGTGTACCCAATACTATTCTCAGACTTGAGATGCGGATGCCCAAAATTGAGATGTTGACTTGGAACCTGATAATTTGATACTGAATATAAAAAAAAATTCTTATTTTTTACTTTTTGTATTTACAGAGAAACATTTAACTGATTTAGTATGCAGTAAGATGGGCAACTAATAACTTTTACAAATAAATAAGTTTGCAGTAGTCTTATGAAATCCAAGTTAGATTTTTATGGCATTTTAGCCGAGTTCCTTCTTATTTTGGATTACAATAAAGCTACACATGTATTCAGAGGATAAAAGATGTGGAATATTAATAGGAGGTCAGTAGAATCCCATAAAACAGCAGAACCTGGATTCTAAGAGAACATGTTGACTAAATGTTTGACATTTCTCACTTTTCTTACATAGAAGGATTTCAGTATAACATCCTGCCATTGGCATTTTTGCTGACTAGATCATTAAAAAAAACCTTTTACTTGAATAGAATTGTCCATGCAGTTCAAGAAAAATGAGAAACAGCACTCACATACTATTGTACTGTAATATTTGTAAGTATCTAAAGAACTCATTTATTTCACTATCATGCAGCAACATCCTGGACAGACAGATCTTTAGTATACTGTACAAAGTTTCTACTCCATGCTTCCAATTTCAATATCATGAATATTGTGGTCAATTTTTCTGTGGCAGCAGTTAAGATTTGCCATCAAATACTGTACTCTTGATGACTATATATTTATTTGTTTTTTATTCTTTTATATCTTAATGTGTATGGATCATTGAGCACATTAATATTATATGTGCCATTTGCAAGGACCCACAATCACACAAACACATTTTACAATGGTTTTCCTGAAAACCAGCAGTTACTTCCGGTTTTCAGCAAAACCGCCCCCATAACCAGCAATGTTTCCACAAATGCCATGTTCGCTTAATGACCACTGTAAAAAGTTGTACAATTGGGTAGGTCATATGGCTCACCTGTTTTACAACCATCATGATTTGTGACTGTAGGAGCCCTGGTGGCACAGTGGTTAGAATGCAGTATTGCAGGCTAACTCTGCCCACAGCCTGGAGTTTGATCCTGACTGGCTCAAGGTTGACTCAGCCTTCCATCCTTCCATCCTTCCAAGGTCAGTACAATGAGGACAGAGAATGTTGGGGGCAATACGCTGACATTATAAAACATTACAGAGAATGCTATAAAGGACTATGAGGTAGTATATAAGTGCTGTTGGTATTGTAATGGGCAGGCCCCATTATGGTTGTATGTTGAGGATTACATGTAGGCATTCCAAAATAGTTGATCAACTTGCCATTTACCTTTTCCAAAATTCTGCTCCATTTATGATTTCACATGGACTCCCCTCCGCCCTGTGCGCGCCCACAGAGAGGGCCTCCTCAGGGTGCCTCCTGTCAGGGAATGTCGACTGGTGGCCCCCAGGGGGAGGGCCTTCTCTGTGGGTGCTCCGGCGTTATGGAACCAACTGCCGGTTGAGCTCCGGATGGCATCAGACCTCCGATCCTTCCGTCGCGGGTTGAAGACCCATTTATTTGAACTAGCGGGTCTGGCCTGATGGGGGTACTTGGGTTTTTTATAGGTTTGTTTTATTATTCTGGTTTTAACTTGGGCATTAATTTAATTATCTTTTAATGTTTGTACTGTTGTTTATATTTATGCCCTGTGAACCGCCCTGAGTCCCTTTGGGAGAAGGGCGGTATAAAAATCTCAATAAATCTTAAATCTTAAATTTGCTTAACTGTTCTACAAAAGGCTGCCTGAGCTACTCTAGAACTGCTGACTAGATGGCTGATTTAAATGAATCAGGTTCTACCTATTAGAACAAAGATCTGCTTACAATATTACAATTAAAATTGTAGCTAAACATTCAAAGTAATAACAGCAACTAGAAGTTTGCATACTACGGCAGTTTTTTGGGTGTTTTTTTTTAGAAAATAGAACCTCCATTACTGCATAAAAGTTAGTGTCAAAATATTTGAGTAGCAGGACAATCTGAGGACCCAGATTGTTGGGGGCAATTAAGCTGACTTTGTAATAATGCCGCTTGGGGGTGTGTGTGAAAGCCCTAATAAGCTGGCATATACATAGAATGAAGGCTACTGCTAAGTTTGTAAGCCGCCCTGAGTCTTCGGAGAAGGGCGGGATATAAATGGAATTAAAATAAATAAATAAATAAATAAAACATACTTGTGAAGCACAATGCTAGAATCCAGAGACTTGGCTGCTGTTTTTTCCGAATCTGACTCTATTTTTAACTGTGAAAAGGGGGGTTAATAAATACATAAATAAACGATGTGTGACTGGTTTAATTGCCTCTTTTTTTATTTTTTCTTTCTTTCTTTCATGGCTGTGTGATAATTATCAAGATGCTACAGACAACCAAGAATTAGCTTTTGGTCCTAACAAGCATCCTTCACTGAACTCAAGGAAGTCTTGAGGGAACAAAGCCAAAATCCAATCTGTTCCCATAGCGGAAGACGATAGTAACTTTTAGAAAACTAAAAGTGAAGGCAACAAGGCAAGAGATAAGAGCTGGTTCGGCTGGCAATGGTGTAACGGCAGCTGCTCTCCCTTAAATTGCAGTTTTAATCCTTTACAAATCGCTGCATTTGCTCTGCTCTCAAAGGCAGATGGACTCCATCCTGCTAATCTTTGGTTCAGCTTACGCCTCCCCTTTAGAGTTTTGTTACAGCAGAAAGAAAAATGTGAGTATTGGAACATGCATCCAGTGCAAATCTCAACAATCTCGGAAGCTACATGTCTGCATAAACACGAATTGAAGAGTTCCTTTTCCCTTATAAATACCAGGCATTTGAGTAACACCTTTGCAGTGTGCTGCTCCCTTTTCAGCCACTATGCAAGAAACAGCTTCATGTGAAGGAGCCAGGGTCTTGCCAAAGCAATTTTTTCTCTCTAAATCCTGAATAATAAGGCACTTTTTCAAAAGGCAACTGGATTTTTCTTTGTTTTTCCTTGAAGATGTTTCGCTTCTCATCCAAGAAGCTTCTTCAATTTTTCAGAACTGAAGAAGCCTCTTGGATGAGAAGCAAAACGTCTTCAAGAGAAAAAAACCAAGAAAGTCCAGTTGCCTTTTGAAAAAGCACCTTTGGGACAACCATGACCTGGATGACTGAGAATCTCCATAGACACCTGTATAATAAAGTTCCTATGTGGCACGTGATGGATAGGGGAACAGAATTATATTCTGATATCTCTTGATTGTCCATCTTGATTGACAAAGCGTTGTTTAATTGCAATCCTGACTCTGAACCACCATATATGAAGAAAGCATCCCCAACCACCTATTCAATTGGAGGATATCTTTATGAGTAGTCTTTTTCACTCGTAACACAACTTTGGTCAAGAGTTCTGTTTCTTCCTGACCATGGCATAAGCTATTGTCCTGTCCTATTTGGACTGCCAAAACACACAGAGGACAAAGTGTGATGAGGATCAGCACATGGGTGTGGATACACGTGGGCAAAATCAGTCCATCCTTTCATACTCTTATGCTTTCTTGTTAAGACAGAAGGTTGCAGCTGTCATAGGGGAAATGATGAGGGAACCCAGAAAGATAATTCATCCTAGTCAAGGGTGAATACAGGTCAAGGAAAGAATCTTAATGCAGAGCATCAATTGATGGCCAAATGCTTGGCCTGCAGTTCAATTAAATATTGATCTAACACACTGACCTTTCACATTCCGCTCTCTTCCCATCTCGGATGAAGGCAGATGATCCTCAGGTCTTAGCAAGGAGGCTTCATACAAACAGATCAGGGCTTAACGAAAGCTGTAGCTTTGATTAGCCCAGAGATGTGTGGCATGAGCAGCCCTCTCAATTCTCTCCCTAGAGAAAAAATCATTTTGTTTGTTCAGAATATTGGAAGTCAAACAAAGGAGGTTGTGGTTTCCACAACAGATGTCTCCCAATTTGGGTGGGCTAGACCACCTATTTGGACATTGAAAAGAATAACTGTCACCATGGCAGGATCACTCACAAAATACCAATTTATCAGAAGGGAGTATGGTAAGGTTGTGCCAATCATTTGTGTGTGTGTGTGTGTGTGTGAGAGAGAGAGAGAGAGAGAGAGAGAGAGAGAGAGAGAGAGCGCAAAACCAATTTTCTGATTCTATAGGTTTTCAAGTGGTGAACAGAGTTAAACCACAGGGTGTCTTTTGGGATGTGAGCTTCTCTAATTATGTTGGTACTATTAATAAATGTTAAAAGTTACCAAGAGTGTTTGCAAGAGGTATATGTCAAAAATGTCAAGATAGAGGCTCTGATTGCATGATCAAAACCTCTCCCCTTTTTTAACGTGTAAAAATCAGTGGGGCTGCGACTGCATGGATGTGATTACTTTTTGATGCCACACAGATGTTCCTAAAAGCCACATCTGGAGGATGCCAGGTTGCCTACTCAAGATGGATCGGACCCCTGGGCCTTTCTCTAACATTTGGCAATCTAACCCACAGGGGTTTTGAAAGCATTTCAAAACTCAGCAAAACTTGTTTAACCCTGAGGTCATTATGATTAAAAACAAAAAAAGCTTGAACTTATGATACCACTTTCAGTTCCTGAAAAACCTCTTGTCTCTGTTTTGGGAGAGCCTGCTGCTGGGAATAGACTAAAAAAAGCTAGTTGCTTTCCTGTCTCCCTGACTGAGTGTTGTTTCACTCAGCTGGAGGTAAAGGTAATATTTCCTGGAAAAATGTTTCCGTCATTTGGAATGTAATTAATAGATTGATTTGATATCCTGCGTTTGCAAATAAATAGAGCAGCTTTCAACCAGTGTGTGTGTGTGTGTGTCTGTGTGTCTGTGTGTGTTTGTGTGTGTGTGTATATAAATTGGGATGTATGTATGTATGTATGTATATATATATATATATATATATATATATATATATATATATATATATATATATATATATATATATATATATATATATATATATATATATATATATATATATATATATATATATATATATATATATATATATATATATATATATATATATATATATATATATATATATATATATATATATATATATATATATATATATATATATATATATATATATATATATATATATATATATATATATATTGGGATTGCTAACAAAGAATTAAAGGGAGACTGATACAGGCAAAAGATTTCTTCTTCCCATATTTGGGTCGACAGGGTACATCAAAAAAATACTCAAGATATAGATATATATATACAAATAGTACAAACATACACAAAAAGGGAAGGTTATATAAAAACGTGAAGGCAATGTAAGACAACTGAGGAACAATATAAAGCTTGTTCACTGAAGCCTGGCACTCCACAAGCAATTCCATCAACAGGCACATTGACCTACCACTAGCCTATAAACCCCTCAGAATCCAGATCAACTGCACAGCCAAACAGCACCAACCCTCAGCCAACCCACACAAGCCCCCCCCAACCAGCACTTCACCTCCCAATGACCCTGGCTTGATGTAATCTCCCCATTACAAGTCCCATCACAAGACTGTCACTGATGACTCACACCTAACCCATCACAAGACCCTCACTTGACACACCCACACCTGAAGGCCTTATAAACAGAAGAACACTGACACTGACATACCTTAAACTCCGCTGAAGATGTTACCTAGCCTGGTAATGAAATGTTTGGAAAGCAATCCACAAGCTTGGAGAACAAACTTTCAACCTCATTCTATGCCCGAGCTACAGATATTTGCCACTATTGCAAACAATATAAAGCTCCCAGAGAACAGAGGACCACCTGTTGATCACTCCTTTTAAAACTAAATTTCCAGGGCACTCTGATAATTTTTATTTGCAATATTTGTTAGACACCCAGGTCAAATCTATTTCTTTTAAAGGTTGCAAAATTCTGCTGCCTTATGTATAAGCTTTGCCCACAAACAGTTGCAAACAGTCTTTGATATTAGGGATTAACTTTGCTTTATTTTATTGAATATATTTTTACTGGTCAATAACCCAACTAAAGTTTCTACCATCAAGCAAAGGACAAAAGGGAGGGTCTCCACTCAGTCACTCAGTTCATCTCCCTTTTGGAATATTACAATGTGCTCTACCTGGGGCTACCCTTGAAAAGTATGTGAAAGCTTCAGCTGTACAAAATGGGGCCACATGGGCAAATTTAGGCATCCAAAGAAAAATGCACGTAACACCTCTGCTCTGCTAGCTGCATTGGGTGACAAATCAGGGTATTGGTTTTGACCTATAAAGCCCCACATGACACAAGGCCAGTCTACCTATGGAACCATCTTCATATTAGCTGATCCCACTTGTTCAGGTAGGGAAGGTATGATTTAGACCCCGTCAGTTAAAGAACTCCAACTAGTGAGGTCTAAGAAGGGAGCCTTTTCTGCTGAGCAATATTCTCCTGTGGGAAGTGAGGCAGAACCCCAGTCTCCTGGCCTTCTGGAAAGGAATTACTACGTGGCTGTGTGACCTGGCATGGGGAGCCCAGAGGAGCGTGCAGCCATGGGGCTCTTTAATCCCCTGAAAGACCTTCCTTCACCTCATAACTAATTTTAATAGTGGTTAATTACTCTTGCCACCTTCTAAATTTTTCTTCAATATATGCTATCTTATATTTTAAAATTTTATAGTACACCATCTGTAATGTATTGGGCTTGTTTGTTAACACCACGTGGTAACAGCTGGTAGGCTGCTGGAGCAGGGAGCTAGGTAATGGCTTCCAGCATCTCAGACAGCCCATCTCCAGCGCTGCCATTGGTTGCCCCTAGGCGGCAATAGGTTGCTTCAAACCTATTGGCCGCCGCCTAGGGGCCAGAGGATAAATTGCTGCATCTGCAGCCCTGTTCTCTAGTTCAGATCCTGCAAGCAATAAACCATGATCTTTGCTGAACTCACTTGCCTCTTCATTCCTGCACAATGAACCCAGTACACAACACTGGTGACGAAGGTGGGATCCTGCTTCTCCGTTGAAGCTGAAAGTCACTAGGGGAGAGGCAGCGTTCGCCTGGCGGGAAAAGCAAATTCCCCCCCTACGGTCGGCTAGCTAAGCCACGCTAGCGACCACGCGCTCAGAGGACCAATCCCTGGGCAAAGGAGAGGCAGGATTTGAAGACGCTGAGATCCAGCAGCAAAGACCAGCAGAATGCCCAAGGTCAGAAGCCTGTGAGTATTCGACATCAAGCAACTAGAAGGATGGCCATCATACCTGTCCCAGGTCAAGAACTACCTTTGGGCGAACCAGGTCACAGAGGATGGACTGAAGGCCGCCACACTGCTCTGTGTGTGCAGCCCAGTGACATTCGATCTGGCCGAAAACCTGTTTGTGCCCACACCATTGGAATCCGTCTCCTACGCTGAACTGAAGAAGTTCGGAGAACATTTCCAACCAAAGATGTCGGTGATTGCATGGTGCTACACCTTCGAACAACAAATACAGCAGCCGAGAGATACTGCATCCGAGTACATTGCGGCCTTGAGGCAGGCTGCATGCCTCTGTCAATTTTCAGACATCGAACAGCAACTTCGAGACCAGCTCATCTGCGGCCTCCAGAACCGAGACCTGCAGCAGAGACTTTTTTCCAGAGAGGTCCTGTCGTTCGCAGATGCCCAGAATGAAGTCATGGCAGACGAAGCTGTCAGTGGAGCCATCTGAACGATCCAGCCCACCAAAATGACGCAACACGAAGAAGCCATCCACCATGAGGATGCAGAACTCACCAAGGACTCAGAAGAAGATGCCAAAGTCGACAAGTTGCATAGAAAACCCGACCAGCAGCTCTGCAGCAGCAAGCAGCAAGAGACTACTCACAAGGCAGATCTCTTGCCTAGATGTCCAGGTTGTGGCGGCCGCCACCAATGCTCGAACTGCAGGTTCCGGACAGCCATGTGCCAGGCCTGTAGAAAAACCGGCCACATCGCATCAGTTTGCAGAGGTCGCCAGAGGGACCGGCCATCAAATCGCCAGTTCGAAGGTCTGACCAGGAGAGATACCGGTGCCCTGGGGCTGTTCAGCATGGGGTTTTGCTCAAGCTGTAAAAGTGTCTGCCGTACCGGGGCCCGACGCCCCCTTAAACCCAAGTATAGACTTCAGGTGGAGCTGCAAGGGGTCCCCTGTAAGATGGAGCTGGACACAGGCTCCACCATTTACATTGTTTCTCTGGACACATTTTTTTAAAAATCCCATTTATATCCTGCCCTTCTCCGAAGACTCAGGGCGGCTTACAATTTTAAGCACAAACCAATGTGCTTAGCAATAGCCTTCATTCTATGTATATGCCTGCTTATTAGGGCTTTCGCCCCCCCCCCAAGCAGCATTATTACAAAGTCAGCTTATTGCCCCCAACAATCTGGGTCCTCAGTTGGCCACACTTCTAAACTGATTTAAATTTCTATTGTAGATTTGCCATGGCAGTTTGTTATCCTGCAAGACATTGAAGAGGGAGGTGTATGGAATCCATGATCCTTTTTGATTTATAGATTATTGATCTCTATCCTTATTAGTAAAGATTTTAAGTAAAGAAATGGGCCATGCAGACCGCCTGAGTAGGCTTCCACTGCCACAAATTGAACCAGATCCAGCCCCAGCAGCCTGCATATTGTCCATTCAGGACTTGCCAAAGTTTCCCCTCCACGCTGGGGACATAGCTGTAGAAACAGCAGCTGATAAGACACTAAGTAGAGTGCTTTCTTGGGTGCACACAGGGTGTCTGGATAAAAGCCCAGGCCCTGAATTTCAGAGTTATTTTACTAGAAGACACAAGCTATCAGCTCACATGGGTTGCATCCTATGGGGGAACAGGGTCATAGTCCCCACCTCTCTAAGAGACAGCGTCTTACAATCACTGCATGAAGGTCATCCAGTATTGTCCATATGAAAGCTTTAGCTAGAAGCTACTTATGGTGGCCAGGTTTAGACAAGGCCATTGAAGCCCAGGTGCATGGATGTTACACATGACAACAATGAAGGCCTGAAATGCCGCACGCTCCAGTTCACAGGTGGGAGGAGACTCACACTCCCTGGTCTAGAATTCACATAGACTTCGCTGGGCCCTTTCAGGGACAGCTCTTCCTTATAGTGGTCGACAGCCACTCTAAATGGCTTGAAGTAATTCCAGTCTCTAACATGACTACTGCTAGGACCATCCAGGTGCTTAGGAAACTCTTTGCCACACATGGGTTGCCAGACGCCATAGTATCTGACAATGCAGCCCAATTTACAGCAGCAGAATTTCAGGCATTCCTGAGAGCAAACCTCATCAGGCACGCAACGTCGGCCCCATTTCACCCTTCTTCTAATGGTCAAGCTGAACGCATGGTCCAGACCACAAAAGAGTCACTGAAGCGTATAGTGACTGGGGACTGGCATCACAGATTGGCAGATTTTTTACTTTGCCAGCATTCCACGCCCTGCATGGCTACAGGGAAAAGCCCAGCAGAGCTGCACTGGGGGAGACGACTGACCACAAAACTGGACAGGTTGCATCCAGATAGGGTGGCAGTGGAAGCTTCGTGCCCAAAACCCCCGAGGGGGCTGCAAGTGGGCGATGGGGTGTGGGCCAGGAACTATGGGCATGGGAATTTGTGGGTGCCTGGAAAAATTACTAAAATGTCAGGCCCCCTCTCTTATGAAGTGGGGCTGAAGGGTGGGCAAGTTGTCCGGCGCCACATCGATCAGCTTAGGAAGCGTTTCCCAGAATGGCCACAAAGCAAGGACTTCATCACAAGTCCTTACCAAGGTCCACAAACCGGCAGCCAAGCCAGCCCATGCATAGACTCTGAAGGCTCACACAGCCCGAGCAACGAGGAGTTGGCTGTACAGGAGGGGAGCCCGGAAGTGCAACATGGGTCCCCTGATGGAGAAAGCCAACCTGATGGCTACAGCCACTGTGCTAACTCTGCTGAACAAACTGACTCTGGGGTGGGCCAACCTGGAAAGGCCAGCCAGAGAGCACCGAGCCACTCTGAATCACTTGAACTAAGAGACACTGGTCTACCCAGCCCGGCAGGCAAGCTGGTAGGCCAGGACGTGCCTGGGTCCCCCAGGCATTCCACAAGGCCACGCAAACCTCCTGCTTATCTGCAAGATTTTGTTCTGAAATAATAAAGCTATACTGTTGTATGTACCCTTGTATTTAATGCTGACCTACACGATTTTAATGGACAATGGAGCTATAATGTTGTAAGTTCTTATTTGTGCTGCTAAGTGGAACCTATTCACACGACTGTTAAGTCCTTGTAAAGCGTATTGCTGTAATTACTTTCTATGGTTGCTATAATGTTGTTTGTTCTAAGGGGGGAGGGGTGTAATGTATTGGGCTTGCTTGTTAACACCACGTGGTAACGGCTGGTAGGCTGCTGTAGCAGGGAGCTAGCTAACGGCTCCCACCATCTCAGACAGCCCGTCTCCAGCATTGCCATTGCTTCAAACCTATTGGCCACCGCCTAGGGGCCAGGGTATAAATTGCTGCATTTGCAGCCCTGTTCTTTAGTTCAGATCCTGCAAGCAATAAACCATGATCTTTGCTGAACTCACTCGCCTCGTCTTCATTCCTGCTCAACGAACCCAGTACACAACACCACCCTCTTTGTGAAAACAAACATCAGAGTAAGAATGCAGGAAGAAAACACTGAAATTCTAAAGCATGAAAACGATTGTTTTGAGAGCCTCCTTGCAGAGTGGAATGGGTGGTATGTAAATTGAATAAACTGTTGAGAAAGTTTTAGATCACACTGTAAGCACCTGTGGAATCTCTCTACGGAGGGCATTCAACAGGTAAGGAAATGCTACTTAGAGATATTCCCAAAGCTCAAAAAAGTGGCAGTCACAATTAAGTTTCATCACAAAAATCCTTGTGGCTGCCATCATTTTTTTTTATTGAAAAGTTTTACAATACATTTTTTAAAAAGACAAAACCCCTCCCAACCCCCTCCCCTCTCCCCAACCCTCCCCAACACCTCCCTCCCCTCCCCCTCCCCCCCCCGACTTCCCAGAGCTCAATACAGGGTATAAATATACAAACAATCATAGTCTACCTTATGTAAACAACAATAAAATATTAAATCTATCGCACTTTAACTCTTATAAAATAACTACAAGCAATTTAAATATCACATCAATACTTATTCAAATGCTAGATGAAACTTTTTAGTCCCATATTTATTCTGGATATAATCAATCCATCTTCTCCACTCCACAATATATCTCTGTTGCGACTGATCTTTCAAGTACACTGAAATCTTTGCCATTTACGCCAGATTGGAGACTTTTAAAGTCCATTCTTCTATAGTCGGCAGTTCTTCCTTCTTCCAATATTGCGCTACTAAAAGTCTCGCTGCCGTACTTAAGTTCAACATCAGCTTAGTGTCCACAATGGTAGTATCTGTGATAATGCCCAGTTGCGGACAAAACTTTATCCTTTTCTTGAATATCTTTTGCATGTTCCACCAAATTTTAATCCAAAAAGCTTTAACCTTTTTACAGGTCCACCATATATGAAAATACGTTGCATCTTCACCGCCACACCTCCAACATTTGGGCTGGCAGTTCAGATACATACTTGGTAATTTTTTAGGATCTAAGTGCCACCTATAAAACATTTTATAAAAGTTCTCTCTTAAGTTTTGAGCCTGCGTAAATTTTACATTTCTCACCCAAATCTTTTCCCAAGTATCCATTGTAATGACTTCTTGAAAATTCTGAGCCCACTTTATCATACAGTGTTTAACAAGTTCTGTCTCTGAATCAATTTCTATCAATGCAAGATATATCCTTTTAATATGTGCTTGACCTTGATCTCTAATTTGCTTTACCAGATTTTCATCAATCATTGAAAAACCAATTTTCTGGTCTTCCTTCCACCTGGCCTGTAATTGCCAGGTGGCTGCCATCATTTTTGTCTTGCTTGCAGATACCCTTGGTATCACACCCTGGCAGTTGTCTGCCATGTCTTATTGGGCAACAGTGCCAGAACAGAGGTCTTAAGTTGAGATTTTGGGGGTTTAATGGAAACATATGGGAGGGGACATTTTTCCAAGCAAATGGCACAAGCATTTGGGGCTTTATACATTAATATGAGCACCCATGAATGAATGACTCTGGAAATGGACCCGAGCCCATACAGATGGCTAAAGTAGCAAAGGGCAATTATACCCACAGTTCTCAGTTTAACTGCTCTGCGTTGAAACTAAATGAAATGTACAGGCTATTTTCAAAAGCAGACCTAAATGTTACACCTTGCATTGTTCCAAAACGGTCAGATGGAAGAAATAAAATATCATATGTTGGTAAATCATATTGTATCCTAATAAAGACAACAAACGATCTCAAAAATATTTTCAGTGGGTCATTAGCTGGAAATTTGTAGCCCTGCACAACTGCAGGACACAGTTTTGAGGAAGACAGCATTACCCTATTTGTTCCAATTACCCCAATTTCATAGGCTGTTTTCAGCTGTTCTTCTCATGTAGAACATTCAAAGGAATGTGTTTTTAAGGAAGTCAGGGAGAACAATCCCAGGGGCCACCCAGGCACCAAGAAAATCGGGTTCTTTTCACAGTTTAGTTGCAACAATGGATTGTGGTTTGGACAGTCCCAGGCCTGGAGTCGATCTTTTGTTTTGTGGGTTTTGTCAGCAGAATATTTGAGCCTTGGGTGCCTGCTGATTTAATGTTTCTCACTTTATGTCCTTTTTTAGTTTTGTTCGCTACTCAGAGTCTATTGGACTCAATAAATAAATCAATAAGGCCAGTTTGAGCTATGATTCTGAAGCAACATTATTCATATATAAGCAATCCTTGACATACAACCATAGTGGAGTCTGCCCATTCGGTCAGATGTCAAAACAATTGAAAAGCAGGTGAACTAGTTATTACATACAGGTAGTCCTCGACTTAAGACCACAATTGAGCCTGAAATTTCTGTTGCTAAATGAGATATTTGTTAAGTGAGTTTTGCCCCATTTTACGACCTTTCTTGCCACAGTTCTTAAGTGAATCACTGCAGCTGTTAAGTTAGCAACACAGCTGAGTGAATCTGACTTCCTCATTAACTTTTCTTGTGAGAAGTTTTCAAAAGATGATCACATGACCCTGGGACACCGCAACCATCATAAATATGAGCCAGTTGCCGAGCGTCTGAATTTTGATCACATGACCCTGGGGATACTGCAACGGTTGTAAATGTGAAAAACAGTCATAAGTCAATTTTTCAGTGCCATTGTAGCTTTGAATGGTCACTAAAGGAATAATTGTAAGTCAAGGACTACCTGTGTTTGAAATAGGATTTTTTTTAAAAACCCTGATGTTAGGGCAGAATACAGATCATGCCACAAAGTTCCACGAACTATATATCCAAATGTCATTTGAGGAAATTCTCCCCAGAATGTCAAGATGGAAGTCACAATAGTGCTATTAAATTTTCACCTGTTTTTTTTTATAGGTAATGCCCCATTATGGCCCGCATTTTAATTTTTTGGACCATATTCTGCAGATACCGCTTGTTTGCCATCAAATCATGGACAGAAGCTAAATCAAAGCCAGAGGAAGGAGAAACAGCGCCATGGGAGTGGGGAACAACTCAGGAAAAGAAACCTGACACAAAAGTACCACAACATCATTTGTAGTTTTGTCACTCCGCTGCCTAATGCCATAAAGCCTTTCACACTCCGTTCTGTGACAGGAAATGATAAATGATCCTAGTCAAAAGCTCAGGGTCAGGTTTTAAATCTCTTCACCACCCACACACACACACCCGCCCACCTGCACACACACACACACCCACACACACCACTGCACTTTCTTATCTCTCTAAATTAGTTCTAGATTCTCTGTTAAGATAAATCAAATGACACACTTGTTCCAACTGGAAAAAATGAATTTACCCCATAATTTGGAGTGGGAGAGGAAACAGAAAGAAACACAAAGAAACAAACAAACGCACAGTGGTCACACAATATGCTTAACTAGAAAAATTAAAAACCTATTGGCCACATTCACATAACATGGTACTGTTGGCTAGTTTTAGTTTCTGGGTCTTACTGTTTTGTGAAAATCATCCCATTTTGTTAGCACCATTAAATTTATTAGGTAAGAAGGTTCAGCATATCATGCGAATGCAGATAATGTGTAGGGGAGACGGAGAGAAGAAGAGGGACATGGCTATTAGCAGAGTCAAGTCAATGAGATGCTCAAAGTCAAAGTCTGAATTTGCGATCAATGACCAGCAAACAAAAAAAATCAACAAAAAAACCCAACATGCACACAATGAGATGCTCTGAAGAATCAATAATCATGTTGCTCTCAACCAGTTTGATAAAAAAAAAATCCATGTCTACATATCTATAGCTGTAAGTGATATTTCTGGGAAAGGAGATATTTCAAAGCCAGTCAAACTTCATTTAAAAAATGGGGATGACAACACAATTCTCCTAACGAGACTTCGGAATCAAAAATTCGACTGCTATGAAATTGTGGCTGCCCACAAGAGATGAGATTTCTTCCAGATGGAGTCAAAATCTACTCCAAACAAGGACCTTTGCATGTCGGTGTCCCTGTCCTTTTCACTTCCCCCCAGAACTACCCTGAAAACACACCAGCTTCCTTTAACTAGCAGAATTGAAAGAGGAGTGAAACAGGCAAGGAAGAGAGAGAGAGAAATCCCCACCTGTCTGTTTTCTGATCATCCGGGGTCAGAATAATCAGAGTGACAATGTTCCACTGCCAGGGAGCTGGAGGCAGAGGAAGATCATCTCCCAAGGGGCCCCAGTTCACAGAGTCCCTGTACATTACAGAGTCCTCAACTTACAACAGTTTGTTTAGTGACCATTTTGTTGTGATTCAGGGTCAGCCTGTGGGTTCGGCAGTTGGGTCGGACAATTCAGAGGAGGAGGAGGGGGGTGTTGGAGAGCTTGATGAGGATAGCCTTGAGGCTCCGCAGAGCCCTCAGCCAGGCCCCTCACACCTGGTCACGACGCAGACCCAGCTGTGTGAGCCTGACAGCATGGATGAAGATGACCCACAGCTGGCCCTGTTTAAGGACGCCCGACGCAGGAGGCAGTCAAGCAGGAGTAAACAGAGGAAGGCAATGGGGCACCTCGGAAGGAGGCAGAGAGAAGCCACGCCTTGAACTGTTTAAAAGGGGAATGTGTGGGAGGGCTGGTTTGCTGAAGGCAACCATTTGAATAGCTCCTGTTTCATGGTTCGTGTTTTGTTTTGCCCTGCTTGCTTTTGTGTCCATAAATTTGGCAGGCTTAGTTCCAGCCTCTTGCCTTCTTGTAAAGGGGTTGTCCCTGCCTTTTCTGCAGGGCTGGTAGTAGGCTGGTACAGAAGACATTTGAAGTTACAACGGCAATGAAAAAAGGTGACTTGTGACTGTTTTCACACTTATGACCATTATAGCATCCCCATGGTCACGTGATCAAAATTCAGACGCTTGGCAATTGACTCATATTTAGGACGATTGCAGCGTCCTTGGGTCATGTGATCCACCTGTTCTATGGTGCTCTGCTTAAAACCAGGGGCCTAACCATCCTTCTCTCTTAGTCTTTAATCCTTCCATTCTTGGAATATTTGTTCTGCTTTATGTCCAACATAAAGCAAAGCTGGACTGGGATAATTATTTTAATATGCTTCTTAATCCAGCCTTTCTGCAGCCTCTCTTGATCTGCAATAATTCTTTAAAACTCTCTGACTTTAAATAACCAAGGGTCCTGCTTGCTCTAAAGGCTGTTCTGAATTTGCTTTTGGAGAAAAGGCTGGGAAATCCTTATTGAAATTTTAAGGGGGGTTGTTGGAGATTTTAAAAAATCACCAATGAGAGGGAGGAATTCGTTCTCTCTAGTGCACATCCAAATACAATTTACTCCAGCAATGGATCTTCCAAATCTGGTGTGAGTGATAGACTATTTCCTGGGCTGGTCCTGCTTTTAGGAAGGAGAAGGTAGAATAGAATAGAATAGAATAGAATAGAATAGAATAGAATAGAATAGAATAGAATAGAATAGAATAGAATAGAATAGAATAGAATAGAATAGAATAGAATAGAATAGAATAGAATAGAATAGAATAGAATAGAATAGAATAATAAAATTGGAAGGGACCTTGGAGGTCATCTATTCTAGTCCAACCCCCTGCTCAGACAGGAAACCCTATACCATTTCAGAAAAATGGCTGTCCACTCTCTTCTTAAAAACTTCCAGTGTTGGAGCATCCACAAGTTCTGGAGGCAGGTTGTTCCACTGATTAATTGTTCTAACTGTCAGAAAATTTCTCCTTAGTTCTAGGTTGCTTCTCTCCTTGATTAGTTTCCATGCATTGCTTCTTGTCCTGCCTTCAGGCGCTTTGGAGAATATGTTGACCCATTCTTATTTGTGGCAACCCCTGAGATATTGGAACACTGCTATCATGTCCCTCATCCTTCTCTTCATTAAATTAGACATACCCAATTCCAGCAACCATTCCTTATACAGTATGTTTTAGCCTCCAATCCCCTGATCATCTTTGTTGCTCCTCTCTGCACTCTTTCTTCAATGTCAACATCTTTTTTACATTGTGGTGACCAAAACTGGATGCAGTATTCCAAGTGTGGCCTTACCAAGGCATTGTAAAGTGGTATTAACACTTCACAGGTGTGCTGTGTAGCTTGCCCTAACAACCTTAAGACAAATTCAGCCACTAGTAGTGCTACGCATTGTACATGTATGCAATATGTATGCTATCCATTATACATGTATGCAAGTTTATACTTTTGCTATACTTTTTTTCTGCTAGGGTTGCATTTAGCCATTGCGTGGCATACCAAGAGGAGCTCTCTAAACACAGGAGACCAATCTGGCAAGACCAATAAGTAGACAAGACTAGAATGAAAGGCACATTTGATTTAACTGAGATGTAAATGAATGAAGATGAAATAAATGAATTCAGTATGATTAATATAATGTTCCCCTTTTGTACATTAACCATTCCTATTTGAGAGCAATTTTGGTCAAAATAGCAATAGCAATAGCATTTAGGCTTATATACTTCCCTATTGCACTTTACAGCACTCTCTGGATGGTTTACAAGATAGAAGCATTATTTGCATATTGCCCCCAAAATCTAGAACTTATTTCACTGACTTTGGAAGGATAGTTCTAGCAAACTAGAACTTATTTCACTGACTTTGGAAGGATGGAAGGCTGAGTCAACCTTGAGTCCCATCAGGATCCAACTCCAGGCTATGGACAGAATTTGCCTGCACTTTGAGGGCTCTCTCAAAACGTCAAGATGGCATCCAGAACAGTGTAATCCAAAAGAGCAGGAATTTGATCACACAATTATGGCTGCCATGTTGACTTTTTTGCCCTTCCAAATGTCCAGG
This sequence comes from Vipera berus, assembly GCF_964194415.1. Classification (NCBI taxonomy): domain Eukaryota; kingdom Metazoa; phylum Chordata; class Lepidosauria; order Squamata; family Viperidae; genus Vipera; species Vipera berus. The sequence continues at coordinate 26,043 of NW_027673608.1, forward strand.
AAGCTTTCAGCAGCTCTCAGATTGGGTACCCCATGATAGTGCATTATTGAACAAATTAGGATGAAGAATGATTCTTCTGAGTCTTTCAACCTCATTCTGTTGTCTAATAAAATTGATACCTATGGTATAGAGCACTGTTTCCCAACCTTGTCAACTTTAAGATGGGCAGACCTCAACCCATGGCTGGGTTAGAAGAATTTATGGCTTCCTGGGGAATTCTGGGAATAGATGTACACTCATATTAAAGTTGACAACTTTCAAATTAGGGGACTGAAGGCTAAAATATATGAAGAACGGTTGCAGGAATTGGGTATGTCTAGTTTAATAAAAAGAAGGATTAGGGATGACATGATAACAGTGTTCCAATAACTCAGGGGCTGCCACAAAGAAGAGGGGGTCAAGCTATTCTCCAAAGCACCCGAAGGCAGGACAAGAAGCAATGGATGGAAACTAGCCAAGGACAGAAGCAAACTAGAACTAAGGAGACATTCCTGACAGTTAGAACAATTAATCAGTGGAACAACCTGCCTCCAGAACTTGTGGATGCTCCAACACTAGAAGTTTTTAAAAAGAGAATGGACAGCCATTTTTCTGAAATGGTATAGGGTTTCCTACCTGAGCATCGGTTTGGATTGAAGGGCCTCCCTTCCACATATGTTATTCTGTTATTCGTACAAGTTTGAGAAACACTAGTATAGAGGATAAGGGAAGTGATCTTGATAGAAATATGAAAGAATTGTTGCCAAAGCAAAGAGGTCCAAAATATTTTATAGGTCCTGAGAAATAAAATAATATTCAGAAGCAGCTTGGGCAGACACCTCCCTAATCCACTTGAGTATAAGAAGGAGGGTGAGGTCTCGGCAATCAAACTTGCAAAATTCTGTTATTATAGCCAAGCTCAATAAAGTGTAGCTCTAGTCGTCCTGTGAAATTGAATTTCTGCTCTTGTCTACTGAACAGGGCTGACATGTATAGATCAGGCCATCTATTCTGTTAAAAGGAATGGTCATACTAATAATTGCTTTGTCCAAACTAATCAATGGGATCCTCATTTCTCATTTTGAAACCATTTGCTACCTGTCCAAAACTCTGAACTTTGCTCCAAAATTGGGTAGCAAAACAACCAAATTTTTAACTGCACAAATGTTGTGCTAAAAAAAAAATCACATTGGAAATAGAAATAAGAAGTCTCTGGTAAGTAGATTTCCCATTTCTATCCATAAACATCACTAAACAGCCTAAAATTAGACAATTGTACTTCAAGGTACTTTCTCACCAACTTTAAGCTCATTTGATTGCTGTTTGGGTGATTGCTGAGGGCTTTTTTTAGGATGGATGTCGTCTCTGGCCCTCCAAAGAAAAGGGAGAAAATTCTGGTATGAGAAAATTGTTAGCCCTGTCTAGATTTATAGACTACATGCATTTATATTTCTGGAAAGAGAGGATCCGATAAAGAATTATATATAAGGAAGAACTGACTCCAGCTCAATAGCTGGATCTCTGCCAAGGACTTAGATAAGAACTGGGAGGACAAGCATGGGTCTCTGGGCATCCATAGGCTCCTGTGGAAAAAGAAGCATCACATTTTTGTGTATCCCCTTTTTGACAGGCACATGACTTGGGACTTTCAGCATGATACAGCAATGCTGCTTCCATCAGTCTGACTCTTTTGATGCCTCCTGCTGACATCACTGTCTGGGTCTCACACATGGAAGGCACTTCATAGAATCAAAGTTAGGAGAGGGTTTTTAGCCTACAAGGTCCAGCTCAGTACAGGACTCCACACTAAAGCATCCTTGACAGATCCCTATCCAACCTCTGCTTCAAGGTATCCAAATGAAGGAAAGCCTACATTTTGACATCCAGTTTGGTCTAGAGGTTAAGACCCCAGGTTAGAAAGCGAGAGTTCTAGCCGTGCCTAATGAGAGCCAGCTGAATGACCTTGGGCCAGTCACTGTCTCTCAGCCCAATTCACTTCATAGGGTTATTATTGTGGGGAAAGTAGCGAGATGTGTTGGATATGTTGGCCATCTTGAGTTATTTGTAAAAAATAATAAAGGCAGATATAAATAATTTTTCCCAGGATAACTGATTTCACATTTAAATACTCTCACTTAGACAGTTTTTCCTACTATTCAACAAGAAACAGCTTTCTTGTAAACAAAATAATTTATTCCATGTCCTCCAGAAGGACAGAAGGCCTTCTTTCTTTGTGATACTCTTCAGGTCCTCCTTCAATTATCTCCCTGAGGCTGAACCTTTCCAGTTGCCTCCCTCTCATTTTATAAATCTCAATCTCTTGTCTACTCATCATTCTCATTGCTTTTTTCTTTTGCACCTTTTCCACATTTTTCTTAAAATGTGGCCTTAGTCACTGGATACAATATTCAAGGTGGGGGTCTCACCAGTACAGAATAGAGTGAAGGACCTTTAGATACCATGACTCTGAAACCAAATTTCTATTAATGTGGTCTAAAACAGTGTCTATCTGTTTTGCATCTGCATGCTGTCTCAAGTTCAGCTTTTGATTACCAATAATTCCTTTTAGACCTTATAGACCCTTTTCTCGTGTAACATTATCCAGCCAGATAGAACCTGTACAACATCATTTGATATAATTTGTCTCTATCAAATTTTACTTACTTCTTTTTAGCCCTAATCTATCAAAGTTCCTCTGAATTGTGTTTCTGTCTCCCAGAGGATTAGGTATCCCACCCAGTTTTAAGTTATCTGCCCATTTAAAAAGCACGTCCTGCAACTTTTCGTTCACATTGTTAGTTTAAAAAGTTGAAGATTAGCAGGGCCAAGAACCTGGGGCTCCGACTTGATATCTCATTTCAGTTTGATGAAGAACTACTAATGAATCCTCTCTGAAAATAGCCAGCTGTGAATTCAGGCCAAGAAGAATTGGATTGTTTACCAAAACTGGGCATACATTGCTAATATCTCCAAAGCAATTGGTATTCCTACACATGAGAGCATGTGGAAGAGAATTTTGTTTTGACCATGGTTAGAAGAAAAGGCAGGGTTCTATAAGAAAAAAAAACACCTCTTTGATTTCACCAGGCTCTCACAATTTATTTAAAATATTTATATAGTCACCCATCTTATGTCAAACTCTGGGCATCTTCCAATCAACAATTAAAACAACATTAGTAAAATCAGGATCATATATAAATCTATTAAAATTGTAAACAATAGCAATGTACTTCTAGTGTTTGCAAAATGCTAAGCTTTGAAAACATTGGACATATCAGGTACTTTTTGGTCTTTAATACCATCAACTGGCATACAAAAGCTTCTTGAGTCATGCCAATTAGAGAGTTCTACATACTGAATAAACAAATAATGTATCCACATTACCCTAGAACAGTTTTGCAGACCATTACAAAATATTCCATTTTTAAAAAATGGAATAAAGCACACACCAAATGTTATCGAATCCCATTTCAAATAGGAATGCTCCCATTCAGAGATCAGCTGACAGTGTTCCATGTTGGCTCCATCTCTGTCAACACTACGTACCCATATGCACCTTTAAAAGGAAATGATAGAGGTGCACACCTGGCCCAAACAATAAGATAATATCTAATGGTATCAATAAAAGAGAACATTTGTAGCTCCAGGTTGAAATGAGTGGTCCTTGGTGCTTTCTGAGCTTGCTTGTTTTCTTGCAGATGTTTCGTTACCCAACTGGGTAACATCTTCAGTACACCAATGATATTATCTAGCTTGAGTAATGAAACATCTGCAAGAAAACAGGGAGCACCAAGGACCCCTCAATACCGAATGGTGCTCTGATAGTTGTAGAGCAGGGGTCTTCAAACTCGGCCCTTATATGACTCATGGACTTCAACTCCCAGAATTCTTCAGCCAGCATGCATGGCTGAGGAATTCTGGGAGTTGAAGTCCATGAGGCATAAAAGGGCCAAGTTTGAAGACCCCTGTTGTAGAGCAATGGGTGGATGGAGTAAATGCTCAGGTATTTATCCCTTCTGGTCTCTGAACTATGCTAAGAGTTCTTCTGCAAGGTAAGTTTGATATAGTGGCTGGTGACCCTCTTCTCTCCCCTCAGGAAAAAGTTATCTGGGTGACTCAGATGACCTGCTGCTTGCTATTCCCACACAGATGATTACACACATAAATTGCAATCCTCAGAGAGGCTCAACAACTGGAGGAAAAATGAAACAGATTTCCTGAGGAAGGGGAGAGGAAAGGGAAGAAAAGCAATAATTCTGAAAGAAGTCAACAGGATTCAGGATTTTCTTCTTTTTTATTCAGACAAGTTACAAATAAGTTTGAGCCTAATGTTCAAACTGAACCTAATATTCAAACTGATGTTTTCAACCTTTGTGGTCCTAAAATTCTAGCATGTCTGAACTAAACTTGTGCAGGATCCTTGGAACAATCCAATTGTCACTAAAATATTGAGGGTAATTGTGAGTTGGGAGTGTGTAGCGTGCTTTGACTTGCAGCTATCTGATGAGTGATTTGATCTATCTGCAGGACACACATTTTCATGAGCCATTGAAAGCTTTGATGTCATTCACAAGTTAGGTTACAACTTCGTTGTCTCTTTCCAATCAAGACTAAACAATGGCAGGAAACTCTTTCATCCAAACAGGTATAACTTAAATTTGGTGCCACCTAGTCATTTCATGAAGGGACGCGGTGGCTCAGTGGGTTAGGACGCTGAGCTTGTGGATCAGAAGGTCGGCAGTTTGGCGGGTCAAATCCCGAGTGCCGCGTAGCAGAGTGAGCGCCTGTTACTCATCCCAGCTTCTGCCAACCTAGCAGTTCGAAAGCACGTAAAAAATGCAAGTAGAAAAATAGGGACCACTACGGTGGGAAGGTAACAGCGTTCCGTGCGCCTTTGGCGTCTAGTCATGCCGGCCACATGACCATGGAGACGTCCTCGGACAAGCGCTGGCTCTTCGGCTTTGAAACAGAGATGAGCACCGGCCCCTAGAGTCGGAAACGACTAGCACGCATGTGCGGGGGAACCTTTACCTTTACCTTAGTCATTTCATGATATATCGACATGATCCTATAGCATGAAATTGTGTTTTACTTGTACACAAAATTTTAGGTGTCCTTCTTTAAAAAAATACTCTGAAGTTTAAACTCTGTCTTCACAGGATTCTGTATCTTTAATATCTTTCAAAATGTGTTCTTATAATTGAAAAAACAATGGGGTAATTATTTTTAGAATGCAAATGTTAAATGGGCAAGATTTGTGTGGATTTTATCACTCGTTTCCCAATTACAAATTTCCAAGGTTGCTTTAAAAAAGAAAAGAAATACAGTGACAGCATCATATTTAATAATAAACTTTAACCACAAATGCACAATCCATTACAAACAATTTGAAAAGTCCTTATATAAACAAGGAAACATGCTCAATTTCCTTAACTCAGATAGTAGATGTTGACAAAATTATGAAGAATTCTAAAGCTGTGCCCTAATCTGTGAGGAGAGCTCCTTTTTAAGACTCTTTTTATGTAAAGACTGAGAAAATATATTAAAGTAAACATATGTTTCAGTAGATAGAAACCAAATAGGCTATTCTGACAGCTCAAGAGATGTTAAGAGATCTTCCGAACATATTTCTAACCAGTTTCCTGGATGTTGGCTGCATTTGTATATTTTGAGACAAAACCTTATTTTTGTGCATGATACAATCTTTTAGCCATCTTCTCTGCTTCTTAAGCATCAGCTTTAGGTAAATTACAAGTTTTCCTCTTTTATTAATATCTAATAAGGGAAGTGCTTCTTTCTGATTAGTAATAATGTGCACCCATGAAGATTCTCACATTTGACACCAGGTGGCACCTATTTGACACCAAACCAGCTTTTGGAAACGCAGGTTTGTTATTCTGGATGGTTTACAAGTGGTGGTTTTTTTTTCCTGAGCATCAAAATAAATCCTGCAATTTGAACATGTGCAATTTACTTCCCTGAAGGCTGGCATGGAACATATCTTAACATACCCGAATGGATTGCAAAAATGTTGCAGCCTATGGAGAACAGTTCCTACTATTATCAGTTAAACTTCAGTGGATGTTCTCTTCTTTCAGGTCCTTTTAATATTTTGTTACATTTACTTTCTTTTCTCCAGTCACTGGGGCTGAGAACAAATGAGACAACACCAGAGGATCAAAGAAAAAAAGTGAGTTTAAGACTTTTCCAAGGACAATTTGAAAAAAAAAAAAAGCCTTTTTGTAGAAGCCCAAACATGTCTGGGGAAATTGATTGTTCTACGGTTGAATCTCTGCCAGCTCCTTAGTCAAGAGTGGGAAGGACAATAAAACTCCATTTTTACGACCCTGTAATCCCTTAATTTGGGGTGAAGTGGGGGAGAAGGGGAAACTGGATGGAGCTGAACATTTACTGGCTGGATGCCTTCCTGACATGAGAGTAGCAGGCTTGATCTAAGCATAATTCTCATAAATCTGTAGCAATGCCATTTAGTATCTACCTTCAGCACCTATAACACTATTGACCACTTATGTAGATGTAGAGATTGTTAGCAGAGGGATTCTGCATAATTTTCTCCTTTGCTCAGCTACAACATTTTGTTTGCACACAGCAACATCTGCAGATTCCCATAACTTTTGTCACATTGGTGAAAGCAGTGTCACAATGCAAGCTCCATCCCTTTGGGGCATGTGTGCAATGTCGCACTGCAAATAGAAATGCAAGTAAAATTGCAGTGACATTGCTTTTGTGATCACTGCCTAAGTAACATGATGTAATGGTATGTGAGAACAACTTTGGGAGACGTAGGGAGGAGATTCAGTCTAGGGAATAGTCAGATAAGAGAGGACATAGCCCACAGCTGCCTAATAGATGAAGAAATAGACTCAGAAAGGACACCCCTGCTCCCAAAATGTTCTCAGACTGTAAAGGTGATGGCAGGAGATTTGCATTTTTAAATTGGCAAGATTCTGTTAATATAGTTTTACAATAAAGTAAACTAAGCTTGTCTGGTTGTGTTTCCTGACAGTTCTACCTGGGAAGGCTGAAACACGCATCTTATTGGCTTGACTGATCCTCTTGAAGTTTTTATTATTTATCTTTTCCAAGTCCTTCCTTCCTTCCTTCCTTCCTTCCTTCCTTCCTTCCTTCCTTCCTTCCTTCCTTCCTTCTTCCTTCCTTCCTTCCTGAGCTGTGGTGGTGCAGTGGTTAGAATGCAGTATTGCAGGCTAATTCTGCCGTCTGCCAAAAGATTAATTCTTACCGGCTCAAGGTTGACTCAGCCTTCCATCCTTCCAAGATTGGTAAAATGAGGACCCAGATCATTGGGGGCAACATGCTGACTCTGGAAACTGCTTAGAGAGGGCTGCAGAGCACTGTGAAGTGGTATATAAGTCTAAGTGCTATTGCAATTTCTCTTCCTCCTTCCTTCCTTCCTTCCTTCCTTCCTTCCTTCCTTCCTTCCTTCCTCCCTCCCTCCCTCTCTCTCTCTTTTTCTTTCTTTCTTTCTCTTTCTTCCTGTTCATGTATTCATTTGACTTAATTCAGGCTATTTTCTAAATAAAGCCTGTCTTTACATTTTCATGCAAACACTAGCCTCATAGATACTTTAAGATTGTACTACAGTATTACCATACTGTTCAATAATATACCATAGTATATTAAATAGTTAACACTATTCCTAACTTATATTATTCATTCCATGCATTCTTTTTGTTGTATAAAGCTATCTACTCTCTACGAAAATTAAACTTTGCCATCTTTGCTAATAAAGCATCCCCTGATTGCAGGTCTCTGATTCCCATCATCCACAGGCAGGAAGCTTGAAGAGGATGGATTTCTAGTCCACAGCTCAACTGGGTTAGGAATTGCTGTGCAGCTGGTAGGGTGGGAACTGGCAATCAAGCAAGCATTTGCATGCAGCTCCTTTAATCTAATCAATGGAAGACACTGGCATCTCTCTTTAAATTAATCAGCAAAGGAGACGCATAAATAAGCAGACTTGATCCTGCTGCTCTGTGGCGTCGTCGTTCAGGTGCCTAGCAGTCTCTTGAGCCTCTGGCTTTGCTGCTTTCTCTGGGACAACATAGATTCTTTCACTCAGGTGTCAAAATGTCCAGGAAAAAATATGAGGCAACATTCTTGGTGAACCAGCAGGCAGACAGCATACCTGAGTGCCTCTGGAGGAGTTACTTACTCCTGGTCTTCTGGGCTCACCTGGTGGTTTATAAATCGTTTTCTCCAAGCTGGCACTATCCACTCAGATGGGCTTCAGTCCAGAATAATAGTGCCTTGTTCTCAGGACTGACCTCCCAATATGTTCAGGTTACAAAAGGCCTGGATTGGCATTGTTCCCAAAGAGATATTTATGTTCACTGTGTTCTTTCTGGCTCATCTGAGCACAGAAGAGAGGTTTCCTTTGAACGAAACATTGTTTCTCACCTCCAGGCATAGAGATGAGAGGCCAGAAGGTCCATTAAATGTTCTCAAGTGGACCATCTTTTTGCCATGTGGTTTTGGGAATGGGATGAAATGGGTGGTGCAAAGGGAGGCAAAGTTGTAATTAAGCAGGAATTGATGGATGCAAAGATGGCTGGCATATCAGCAAAGGTGACTGCTCCCGATATAATCAGAACAGCCCTTGAGATGCTTGATTATCTTGTGCTAGATCATGAGTTCATCCATGAATGGCACTTCACTTGGATAGGCATGTTGAGCAAACATGCCTGTTCAGTTGCATCCTTAAGACGATTATGACTTCCAAATGAAACAACTCCCATCTTTCTTCACCAACTGTTCCATTTCCTGTAGCAATTATGGAGTGGCAATCTTTTGCCCAATGCTCATCCAGTGAGGAAAAATGGGTGAATTGCTTCAGATACTTCAGTTTACAAAAGTTGAGGTCAAAAGTAAATGATATGGATGATTATAAAGAACTACAAAAACCAATCACTCCAAAATTGGCAGATTTGCCTATCTATAATCATAACTCCATGAACTGAGTGCCTTTCTTGCAATCTATCCCTTTATTTGTTGGACTCCAGATCTGATACTGCTGTGGCTGTTCACTCTGCACATGTGCAGGAATGCCACTTTCCTTATAATTAGTTTCAGACCCCCACCTTAAGACAATACTTTAAAAACATTTTTGAAATTGATGCCTAGTTTTTTTTACAGTGTGTGCATAAGTGAAACTATCGGATGTGTGTGTGTGTGCGCGCGCACGCGCATGCGCACACGTGCACACATGTATGTCTGTGTGTGTCTCTGTGTGTACATATGTAGTCCTCTACTTACAACCACAATTGGGACTGGAACTTCCATGCTAAATGATTCAATTTTAAGTGAGTTGTGCCTAATTTTATATATTTGTTAAGCAAATCCAGTTCCTCCATTGACTTTGCTTTTTAGTCAAAATCAATTAAAACCAAATTACAATCACAATACAAAAAGAAAATTAAATATATACACTAGCCAAGAAAAATAATTCATAGAAGCTAACCTAACCAGAAATGGGGCCTTCACACATTGGGGACCCCAGGCCTGGGCACATAACCAGGATTGGGGCTATCCTAATCCCTGGAGGAAAAATGTTGCAGGCACTACAGCAGAAATGGCACACCTCCTGGTTCCTGGCAGCTGACTTTCACTGGCTGATGGGACCCAGAGCATGCCCATCCTACTGGACAGGATTGGACAGGTAGAAACAACTGGGAGAAGACAGTCCCCCAGACAACCTGGGAGGAGCCTCTTAGAATAGATTCTCCATCTCTGATTTACTGAAAAGTTGAGGAATCACATTTTAGGTGATGCATGATTTACAATTCTCTGGCCTGGTTTAAAATAACTTTATGTAGTTAAATAAATTGCGCTGGTTAAACTGTTCACTGTCTCTTTGTTTCCTATACCTCTTTTGCCTTTTGTAGGCATCTAAAGGAGATCACCCTTGCTAGATCTCCAAAACAGTCATTTGCAGAGGCTTTTCAAATCTACCCAAAGACATAAGCAGTTATGTTTGTGATCCACTTGCGACAATTCCAATATAGTTCTAATTTCCATGGTTTTCTTTACTTTCTTTTGACAATTGCGAAAGGTTGGTAAAAGTCCATATTAAGCTTCTCAGAATCATGCACAAACAGGCGGCCTTAGGAATTGAAATTGCTAATAAATAAATGAATACATGGGTGAGGTCAGGAAAAGCACTATGGGATGGTGATTGGGTTAAGACAGGGAACAGCTTGGATTTAAATACTTATTTATCCATTAAGCTTACAGGATCACTCTCCTTCCTCAAAGCTTGCTCTACACAAGGTTCTTGCAAAAGTAGAGAAGATGATAACTAGCTGCCCCATACCAGGTCAGAGAATGTGCCTACGTAGGTCAGTCGTGTTTTTCCTGACCTGTGGCAGCTCTCCAGAGTTTCGTTTATCATCCAATGCTAGTTGACTCTCTTTGTAACTCAGCATGCCGGGAGACTGAAACTATAATTTTCTATATATCTTAGAGCAGACATGTCAAACACAAGGCCCGGGGGCCACATGCGGCCCACGAAGTGGTTCCATGTGGCCCGCGAAGCCATCCTGGAAACAGTGAGGGAACGGCCCCCACTGCCTTGGCCCTGGCCCAGAGACCCTCCTTCTGCCAGAGACCCTCAGATCTGTCCCACTCCTGCCCAGGCCCCCATAGGCACCCTTGATGCGAACGATGTAGAACTGGCCATGCCCACCCAGTAGGCCATACGCACTCTAGCCACGTCCACCCAGTAGGCCACGCCCACCCTGGCCATACCCACCTGGCCCCCTGAAGGCAACCACAATGCTGATGCGGCCCTCAATGAAATTGAGTTTGACACCCCTGTCTTAGAGCAACAATCCATTCCTTATTTATGAGAGAAAGGGAGGGGTGGCTGCAAAAGAAAGGGGGGTAAAAAGGAACCCAGTCTTTCCCAGTGACAACCTCCAGACACAATGGGCTGCAACTCCCAGAATTCCTAGCCAGCACAGCCAAAGAGAGTTTCAGTCCAATATTGCTAAAGAATGCCAGGCTGGAAGGTGGGACAATCAGTTCAATGAAACACTGAGTATGATTTTTAGCCATGGAATGTGAGTTGATTGCTGGAAAGGAGGAAAAAGCAAAGGGGGGGGGAATGTCAGTTTGAATAATCCTGAATCAAAGCACTTTGTACTACAGGGCCTTCTCAATAAGGGCCCCTCTCTTTCAAGAGTCTTTGCTTGGAAAAATTATTAACTGATGTCTTGTCCTCTTTCTGCAGCCACGTTATTAATGTCTAAATGTTGTGGCTCAGGGGGGAAATAATGGCTGAATTATAGTTTCTAATTATGGCTATATGTTATTGACTTTTTGTTTGCCTTTTTATTATATTGATGGTTTCACTTCCATATGCTTAATGACTTTATGGATTTATCTGATTGCTAAGGCTGCCTGATCCTATCATGCCTGGGCAGTGAACAATTTAAAAGGTTTGACCAATGTAAGAAGAGCAAATTAATTATGATGATGATAATGCGTGGAATGAGCAATAAAGTATTGCTCATTCTATATGAGGCTCACCACATACTTGAGTTCAGGTTTTGGAGGGATACTTAAATAGGGTCAGCATGGGCAGCCTTCACAAGCCAGTGGGACATTGACCTAATGGAAAGGTGGTCAGGTTAGCAGCCCTGAAGACCCTGCCCACCTCTTCATGAGTTACAGATTCAACGTTATCCCAGCTAACCAGGTAGGACCTTGCTTCTGTCATCTCAATATTACCTGGTCAGAATTCAGATCTGAATAAATCCAAGCAACTTTTTTTCACACTGCCTTTGTAGATGACCTTATGGCTTGTCACTCTCTCTAGCAGGTCATGTTTTAAAATGGGCCAGTGGACAGTTATCTGTGCACATGATAGGAGTTAAAAAATTAAAATAAAATGTGCCGCTTTATCTTTACTATGCAATCCCTAATATGGGGGTCTTACTTCTGTTTGGTTAGATTCATTCTTCATCTTTTTCTAATGGAACTCTAGGCCTATTTCCTGCTGTTTCATCTTCTAGAACTATTTGGAACGCCAAGGACCACTCTGGGATGGATGTACTCAGTGGTGGGATTCAAATATGTGAACAACCGGTTCTCTGTTTGGATGCTGCTTCCGGAAGTCCAATCTGGGCCAGGGGAACAAAAAAATTAGATACCGGTTCTGCCAAACTGGTGTGAACCGGCTGAATCTCACCACTGGATGTACTGCAAGAGGCCATAGAGGTCTTGGTTGAGACACTGGAAAAGAGCAACAAAGATAATTAGGGGACTGGAGGCTAAAACATATAAAGAACGGTTGCAATAATTGGGTTTGTCTAGTCTAATGAAAAGAAGGATTAGGGGCGACATGATGCAGTGTTCCAATCTCTCAGGGGCCGCCACAAAGAGGGGGTCAACCTATGTTCCAAAGCACCAGAAAGCAAGACAAGAAACAATGGATGGGAATTAATCAAGGAGAGAAGCAACCTAGAACTAAGAAGAAATTGTCTAACAGTGAGAACAATTAACCAGTAGAATGGCTTGCCTTCAGAAGTTGTGGGTGCTCCATTACTGGAAGCTTTTAAGGAGAGATTGGACTACTACTTGTCTGGAATAATATAGGTTCTTCTTCTCAAGCAAGGGGTTGGAGTAGAAGACCTCCAAGGTCCCTTCCAACTCTGTTATTCTCTTCTGTTCTGTTCCAAAGCCCACATCACATGACCGCTCTAGGCAGCAACTCAATCAAACTACCTCCTCCCTCCAAGATCCTCAGGGAAACAGACCCATATACACACTCAGGTTTCTCTGGAAGTCCTCAGGGTCCATGTATTTATTTATCAGATTTGTATAGCCACCCATCTGTCCAAAACATCCACTAGTCATGTAGGGCAGATCAGTCTAATAGATTGGGGTGTGGGCTATATTGGCAAGCCAAAAAGCAATCGATTACCAGGACATGGTAAAGGACTGGTGGTAATGCCCTCTGCTACCAGATCACTTTGTGCCTTCTCCCAAGACAAGACAAAACCTACTTCCAATCTGCAATCCCTGATATGTGTTAGGCCCTTGATGACTTACACGAGACTAGGATTACCATGGTAGCCACGAACTCCTAAGCTTCCATGGACCAGAGGCCACCTGACTGCAGATTGAAGTCCTCAAGAACCATCAGCTTTGAGGATCTTCTGTCAACCTGAGTAGTTGAGTCAGGGATGTCTAGATGTAGCAGGAAGGTTACAAGAACAGTGGGTAGAGCTCAACTAGAGGGATTCTCACCCAGGGAATAATCTGTGGAGCAGAGCTTCTGAAAACTATTCAAGTTTCATGGATAACAAGTGCTACCCTATCCTCACTCTAATGTTTAATGTTATTATCATTATTTGCTCCCTTGGGGGGACTTTTTCCAGGCATGAAGATGGAGTACAGGTACTCCTCGAGTTAGAGTACAGGTAGTCCTGAATTTACATTTGGTGAGCATTCAAAGTTACAATGGCAATGAAAAAAAATTGACTTATGAACATTTTTCACATTTATGACTGTTGCAGCATTCCCACGATCACATGATCAAAATTCAGATGCTTGGCAACTGTCATGTATTTATGACAGCTGCAGTGTTCCAGGATCCTGTGATCCCCTTTTGCAACCTTCTGAGAAGCAAAGTCAAGGGGGAAGCCAGATTCACTTAACAATGTGTTACTAACTTAACAACTGCAGTGATTCACTTAACAACTGCAGCAAGAAAGCTCATAAAATGGGGCAAAACCCACTTATCAACTGTCTCTCTTAGCAACAAAAATTTTGGGCTCAGTTATGGTTGTAAGTCGAGAATTATCCATAGGGGAAGTTCAGCAGAAGATGAGAATGCTATCTTTTCAGATCCTCTAACTTTTCTTGTATTGCACTGAACAGTTCATTAGACCAAATAATTTCTGCAACTCTTCCAAATCTTCAGTGATTCTAGAAGCGCAAACCAACCAATCCTTCCTCTTCTGTTCTCCTAGTTAACTCCCTCCTTAACTCACAACAATATCTTAACATCTTGCTAATACATAATTACTTCAACAGAAGAAGCCAAACTTCAAACTGCTCTTAATTTAGCTCCAGGGAGCAGCTTGGACATTTTTCTAAGGAGGAAGAGAGAGAGAGAGAGAAAGAGAAAAGGAGATTTGAAAATCAAAGGAGGAACGATATCTCATCTTTTTTCTTTTAAAACCCACTTTACATCAGAGAAAAACACAGAAGGTTAGTCAGGTAATATAGCAATGACTTTTTTTTCCTCTGGGGCACTTTGCTGCTTTCTTCTCCCTTCTCTCAGAGCTTTTAAGATCACCACATTTCCATGTAGATTTAGACCTTCTTCCCAGCTACAACCTGATGCCACCTCAGCATAGCTGAGATTGCAAGAGCTGTTGCTCCTTAGGGATGTTCATCTGGAGATAATTTTGTTCTGAGGTCCTAATTTGCGGTTGTCAACTGTTTCATTAACAGCATGCAGAATGCCTGGTGTAAATCACATACGACAAAGGATTGCCAAGACCGAGGTAGCATCTGATCTCCCAGCTCCCACTACCATGAATTGTATTGTCAAGGACTGTGGCTCTGCAATAGAATGCAGGCTTCCCATTCAGTGGAGGACTGAACTTAGGGGTTCAATCCCCAGCATTGGAAAGTTGCCAGCCAAAGCCTGGGAATGTGGTTGCCAAACAAAAGGGACAACGCTGCTCAGCTCTCTTCTGAGTGAAGTTTTCAAATAGGGGTTGTTGGATGATTACTTACTGGGGACAGGTTTGTGGATTCTTGTAAGAAGCAGTAACAATAGCCTTGAGGAACCGAAGGAAGAGCCTCAACCAAGAGAACAGTCAGAGAAAAGATATCTTTGTTGTTGTTGTTAGCTGCGAAGTCGTGTCCGACCCATCGTGACCCTATGGACAACGTTCCTCCAGGCCTTCCTGTCCTCTACCATCTTCTGGAGTCCATTTAAGCTCACGCCTACTGCTTCAATGACTCCATCCAGCCACCTCATTGTCTGTCGTCCCCTTCTTCTACTGCCCTTAATCTTTCCCAGCGTTAGGCTCTTCTCCAGTGAGTCCTTCCTTCTCATTAGGTGGCCAAAGTATTTGAGTTTTAGCTTCAGGATCTGGCCTTCTAAAGAGCAGTCAGGGTTGATCTCCTCTAGGACTGACCGGTTTGATTGCCTTGCAGTCCAAGGGACTCGCAGGAGTCTTCTCCAGCACCACAGTTCAAAGGCCTCAATTCTTTGGCGCTCAGCCTTTTTTATGGTCCAACTTTCACTGCCATACATTGCAACTGGGAAGACCATAGCCTTGACTATACGCACTTTTGTTGATAGGGTGATGTCTCTGCTTTAAAGATATCTTAGTCCAGTGCAAAATATAACTTGAGAAAGTGTCTCAAACATGACCCTACCTAGTTCTCTTGAAGGACAGGGAGGGAGAGGACAGGCACATTCAGACTTGCAGGATTCTGTTATTATAATCTTATAATAAAAGTAGCATTAGCATTCATAACTTTGGTTTCCTAGTCTAGTTTATTTTGGAGGACTGTCAATTACTCATATAGTCTATCACACATGCTAGGATTTAATGGTTTGAAGCAACCTATCTGGACTGTAAAAACCCAAATGACCACTAAATGGCAGTAAAGAGTTAAGGTTCTCTGTATCTCTTTGTTATCAATCAGTGATTTGGAACTTTGAAAACTTGCTTTTTGTGCTATCATGAAATATCTAGACGGGGAGAAGATTTATCAAAATAATAGCCATCATGTGTGGTTGGTCATATGTTTTGTATACCATGGTTGGCAGTATTGCTCTGTTATCTCTGCTCCTGCACCATGGATACCTTGCAGGCCTGCTGAGATCTACGAGAGAATCCTGGCACATCCACTGATCTAGAAGGGCTTTCCCACCTTGATCGTCTGAAGATCTCTCAGATCTCCAACTGTCATTCAGCTAAAGTAGTCAATAGCCATGCTGGCCTGGGGTGATGGGAATTGTAGTTCAAGATATCTGAAAGACATCAGGTTGCAAAGCTTTGAAGATAAAATCTGTGTGTGTGTGTGTGTGTGTGTGTGTGTGTGTGTGTGTGTGTGTAACTTTTCATCATGTATTTACTTTGATCATAGATCAAATGCTAGGAGATAAACATAAATCTCCCTCTTTAGGGTTTTCTCAAGGTGGTTGGCATGCAGTTAACTAAACTCTCAACCCTCCCAGTTCTTTCTTGGTTTGTCCCTCCCTAGATCTTGTGCCCATTATCCAGCTCACTCCCTACGGCACCTTTACGTTTCTCTCTTTTCTCTCTGGTATTTAAATGGATCCACACCCAACTTCACCCTTTTACTAATAATTGCACATACACAATTAATCAAATTCGACCGGAGCCTGTAAACCTTTTCTGAGAAAATGCTATGTAATCCTGAGGACAGAAGTCACCTAGCTTGAAGACGCCAAAAAAAGTTAGCTTAGCAAGGAAGACATTTTATTCACTAAGTGCATCCTGGTATTACTGGAACTGTGGGGGGCGGGGTAGTTAAGAAAGACTATGAGATAAGAAAGATGGAGAGAGGAACACCCCATTTTTTTTAGCAATATTCTTTGTTTTCCATTCTTTTTCCACTGCCTTCTGATAATTCCCCCATGTTTCTAATTAAATTGTCCTCTTGCAATCTGGTTTCTGCTTATCACTGTTTCCTCTCAGAAATAAGTAACATTTATAAAACTGTCTCTGTTGAGTAGAGAAATCTATTATGGAATAACCTCTCCACCACCTTCTCTTCAGCAAAAGAGGTTTGGTCACAGATATCTAGTCTTTGGTAGCATCCTTTTTTGGAGTGCTACCTATAGAGTAATTGATCTAATACACAGCAGGAAAATTATTGATGTGAACAAGCAGCCAGCCCTGATGGTTGAAGGGCAAGAGCATCCAGCTAGGAGCTGCTGAAGGGCAGAATAATGTGTGCCAGTCAGCCTGCTGGGCACGCCAAAACAAGCTTGTTGCAAAACGGCATCCTATTGCTTGTGTTGAAATAAGATGTATCCTTCTGTCTTATCAGCATTGATGAAGGGAGGAAGAGAGAACTATTTTGAACTTTGCTTCAGGAAATAAAAATCTTTGCCAGCCTGTTGGGACCATTTATTTATTAAACACATTTATATGGCCATCCAACTTACCCAACTCATGCTCCAGGCAGCTTAAATAACTAAATTATTAGATAAACTACTTCTCATCCATTGCAAGATGTCCCTTCTTCCTCTCAATTCATTTCTGTCCCCAATGTGCCATTTTTGACTTAGCAGACTTAAGATGTGAAGCACCACCTTCTTTCAAGCAAGTCTAGTCAAGTTCTAGACTTTCTCCATCAGAGGTGTGCAAGGTAGAAAGAAGAGGCTTGGTCTTCTCAGCAGTGGCACCCAGAGATAGGATTCCCTTCCCAGAAGGGAATTACTGAACCTGACATCACTTTGACAAGTAATGAGATCTTTCACATTTTTGAGGGGGGGGGGTAGATTTGTTTTCATCCATTTTTATTAGCCATGCTAGCAACTGGTAGGTTGATTTATATATTCTCAGTACTTCTATTTATTGGTGGTTTCATGGTGATCTTAATAGCATTGTAAAGCGCTCCAATAATCCACAGAATGAAATTCGGATGTTTTTAGTAAACTGTTTAGGAACCTTATTTACTTAGGGAAAGAGCTCTGCGTCTTTCATGCATTCCTATCTGAGTTAAGTATAAAATATGGCAAGAAACAGATACAGGCCATTTAACAAGAACTACTGTAAATGCATAGATTGCAATCCACATGTGCTCAGAGCGTATACATTTTTTTTATAACTTCTGCAATACTTACACATTAAATCAAAAGAGAAATAGAGTGAAATTATTCACATGATTTAAAAACAAAGGGAAGAAGAAATATTCTGATCATGGACCCTATTGCATTAGAACCATAACTGAAGTTATTGTTCTACCATGACTGTAAAGAAGTCTGCTTTTTTCCTTTTGCTAAATCTTTCCCTTTCCCTTTGCTAAATCTACTTCCTTTGGAATAAGGAATTGTGTTTGGTTGCACAGTCAGACAGATGTTTAAACTGGATTGGCATTTTTATCTGCCTATTGAGTTCTTTCCAAGGACCTGGGATAGGCAGATTTTGTTTGATGGTGTTAAATGTATTATCCCAGGATATTAGCTATTTCAAGTTTGGCTGGCTTTTGCAATTGACTGATGTGGGTTTGTCAATGCTGACGCTGTTCAGGTGGTTCTCCAGAGGTTTAGGGCTGTGCCTTTTCTATTGGGAGTATATTTGCTTTATTTTGCCACAGTCATTCTACTTCTATTTGCAGGTATTAGTATTTTGTGGTTTTTCTCCAGTTCTTTCTTTTGTATTCTGCTGTTTTCAGGTACTGCAGCATCCACCATCAAGACTTTTTCATCATTCTTATTAAAAATTGTTAAGTCTGGGATATCATGTGATAGGGCCTTGTCTGTTTGAATTCCTATGCCCCAGAGGACTGGTTTATGCAGCCCGGGAGAGGACACGCAGCTGTTTCCAAGCAGTTATATCAGCTTCTTTGAGTGAGGGTAGCTTCCCTGCCGTCTTGAAAGAGGCGGTGGTGAGGCCTCTCCTCAAGAAGCCTGCCTTGGACCCAGCTGTATTGAACAACTTTCGTCCGGTCTCCAACCTTCGCTTTCTTGCGAAGGTTGTTGAGAGTGTGGTGGCGCATCAGCTCCCTTTGGTCCTGGATGAAGCGGATTATCTAGACCCGTACCAATCGGGTTTCAGGCCCGGGCACAGCACGGAGACGGCATTGGTCGCACTGGTGAATGATCTCTGGAGGGCTCGGGACAGGGGTCATTCCTCTGTTCTAGTCCTATTAGACCTCTCAGCGGCTTTCGATACCATCGACCATGGTATCCTGCTGCGGCGTCTCAGGGGATTGGGAGTGGGAGGCACGGTCTTACAGTGGTTCTCCTCCTATCTCCAGGGACGCTCGCAGTCGGTGTTGACAGGAGGGCAGAGGTCGACCGCGAGGTCTCTCGTTTGTGGAGTTCCTCAGGGGTCGGTCCTCTCGCCTCTCCTGTTCAACATCTACATGAAACCGCTGGGTGAGATCATTCGTGGCTTTGGAGTTGGGTATCATCAGTATGCTGATGATACCCAGCTTTTTCTTTCGACCCCAAACCACCCCAGTGATGCCCTCAACGTGATGTCCCGTTGCCTGGAGGCGGTTCGGGTCTGGATGGGGAGGAACAGACTTCAACTCAACCCCGACAAGACCGAGTGGCTTTGCATAACTTCATCCCGGGTTTATTCGGATATTCCATCTCTTTCTATGGGGGGTGAATTATTACCCCCCATAGATAGGGCTCGCAACTTGGGAGTCCTCCTAGATTCACGGCTCACCTTGGAAGATCACATGGTGGCTGTGACTAGGGGGGCTTTCGCCCAGGTTCGCCTGGTGCGCCAGTTGCGGCCCTATCTAAGCCGGGATGATTTATGCACGGTCACTCATGCGCTCGTGACCTCTCGTCTGGACTACTGCAACGCTCTCTACATGGGGCTTCCCTTGAGGACCACCCGGAGGCTCCAACTGGTACAGAATGCAGCCGCGAGAGTTGTGTTGGGAGTCTCCCGATGCTCCCACGTTACACCTCTGCTCCGTGAGCTGCATTGGTTGCCAGTTGTCTTCCGGGTGAGATTCAAGGTACTAGTAATGGTGTTTAAAGCCCTACATGGCAGGGGTCCGGAGTACCTTAGGGAACACCTGCTGCTGGCATCAACTTCCCTCCGCCCTGTGCGTTCCCACAGAGAGGGCCTCCTCAGGGTGCCACCGGTCAGAGAATGTAGATTGGTGGCCCCCAGGGGGAGATCTTTCTCTGTGGGTGCCCCAGAATTATGGAACCAGCTACCAGTTGAGCTCCGGACGGCGCCCGATCTCCGCTCCTTCCGCCGCGACCTAAAAACATACTTGTTCGAACAAGCCGGCCTGGCCTGAGGGGGGATTGGGGGGGGTTATTATTATTTTATTGGGGTTATTTATTATGTATTAATCGTTCTTTTAACGGGCATATATTTAATTACTTTTAACTTTTGTAATTTTGTATTTTACTCTTGCCCTGTACACCGCCCTGAGTCCTTCGGGAGAAGGGCGGTATAGAAATATTAATAAATTAAATTAAAATTAAATTAAATTTTGCTTCTTCATTTAATAGAAATTTTCTATTATTTTTTTTTTGTCTTAGGAGTTCTTGATTCCAGGCAAATGCTATTTCTTGCAGATATTCCAATGCACCATTATTGTTACTTGTTCATGACGTTGTTTATAGTCTGTACAATCTTGTTGCAGAGCTATCTAGATAATCCACTGTTTCTTCAGCTTCTTTGCAGAGATGGAATTTGCTATCTGTTGCTATCGGTATCTTCTCAATTCTAGCTTTATATGCATTTTTCTTAAGGCTTGGTAATGTGCAGCCAAAATTAACCTTTCTGATTCTTTTTTCAATTTTCTTATTCTTAACCAATGCCAGGTCTTGTTGTTATCTGTGTTGCCTGCTTTTTTTTTAATGTACTGGCCATGTAATACTTTACCTTGCCATGTCTCTTTTCTATTCTTCAGTTGGTCTTTTGTAGGCCAATTTGGTCTCTCCAGTATTCAATAAGCCTTCATGATGTACTAGCTTCAATGCTTCTTCTTCATTGTCTTTCAGATATTCTTCCAATGCCTTTTAACTGTCTGGTGTACTTGCAACATTCCACACCCCCATGTATAGTTCAGATGGCTGCTCTTCAAACGGCAAGATGATATTTTCAAAAAAATGAAGAAAGCATGGTGTCACCATCAGCCCAAGCAGAGGACCACATGCAGCTTTCTTTTGCATCAATTTTGGGTGTTTGCGGGGAGGGGGCAGAGCTAGAGAAACATTGCTACAGTTCTTTTGTTACTCCATATGTGGACATGCTGGCTTCCAGCTGTTTTGAAACAATTCCCAGAATCCCCATCCAGATTAATCAAAACATGCTGGGAACTGATGTCCAACATATTTAAAGGTGGAAAGAGATTGCGTTATAATGCTGAGTCATCAGAAGATCCTACTGCCCTGCTAAAGGTCACTTCAGAATCCTGTATGAGTGGATCCGGATCTGTTTTCTAGCACACCCCTCTTCACAAATTGCAGGCAAAGTCATGAACCTGAAATGACTGTGAAACTGAAGGAGACTAGCAGATGACCAGACAGAGTATTTAGAAGCAAAGTCTCTGGAGTCAGAGTTGTTCTCAGAGGAGGCATGATCAAGAGGTTAGCTGAGGCAATGGTTGTGTTTGGGAGATGATTCAAAGGCGGAGGTTGAAGTAGACGGAAGTTATGGGGAGACAGGCAGTTGGGCCAGGCAGATTCTCCACAGACATGTTGAAATCCTCAGGGATCAGGCTGAACATTTTGTCAGAGAGGAAGAAAGCAAGCCAAGTCCTAAGGAGGACCAAAACTACTGGAAGATGTGATAACTGGATTTCCTGCTGATGTTTTTTTTAAAACACTAATACTCTAGCACAGAGGTCTTCAAACTTGGCTCTTTTATGATGCTAGCCGAGGAATTCTGGGAGTTGAGGTCCACAAGTCATAAAAGGGCCAAGTTTGAAGACCCCTGCTCTAGCAACTGCAGGACTGATCACCCCCCTTCTATTGAAATCCAATCAGGACAAGGATGCTAGAAAAGTAGGCCCCTGCCCGACTCCTATCTGCATTGTTCCCCTAATTAATTCCCCACCCTGAAGCTGTTGTTTGCCTCTTGGGACCAAACATACCAGAAAGGATAAGAGTTAACACACTGCTGATTGGCTAGCCCTTGTCAGAATCATTAAGTCACTCTTCCCTTTTTGGAGCAGATTTTCAAATGGATTAGCTGACCTTGGATAATCTAAAAAAGCTAAGCACTGTCAAACCTTATTAGGACTTGGAGGGGAGACCGACAGGAGACCCAGGGCTGTAGGCTACACTAGAAAATTTAAAAAAAAAACAACCTGGAAGAAAGCAACAGGGAAACAACCTCTTTCATATTATGATGAGAACTGCATGGAGATTTCCAGAAGTCACCTGGGATTGAACTTGACTCAAAGGAGGTTTTACTTTTTACATTTGAAGTGTTGTTAAGATTGCACCGGTCCCGTAATAAGCAAAAGGCATAAACACGACATAATATCAAAGATTAAAGCTGCTAAATTTGAAGAAAACAAGGAAATGGTCATTCCAAAGCAGGAGCAAAGAGAAAGAAGCAACTCACATTCAGTTCTGGGGAGTTTAGCTAAATATGCAAACACAATGCAGTACCCAAAAGTGTGTGTCCCTGCATGCATAAGGCTAAAAAGGGAATTAGGGGATGTTGGCAAATTCCCACCCACCCACCCCCCCCCCAGTTCTCGGATGCTTGAAAACATCTTGACATACAGGTAGTCCTTGAATTACAACAGTTTGTTTAATAACTGTTCAAAATCACAATGGCACTGAAAACAGTGATTTATGACTTATGACCATTGCAGCATCCCCGGGGTCATGTGATCAGAATTCAGACACTTGGCAACTGACTCATATTTACGATGGTTACGGTGTCCTAGAGTCATGCGATCCCCTTTTGTGATCATCTTCTGACAAGCAAAGTCAATAACAACCATGTTATTAACTTAGCAAGTGCAGTGATTCACTTAACAACTGCGCCAAAAAAGTAATAAAATCGGAGTGACTCATTTAACAGCCATCTTGCTTGGCAGGGGAAATCCTGGTCCCAGTTGCAGCTATAACTCAAGGAGTACTTGTGTTTGTATCTGCCGTTAGGTGGCAAACACATAATGGCTTTATTTCTGTGAGGATCATTATACACATGTCATTATTTTGGCCCCAGCTCCATTTGCTATAGGACCACTGGAAGACAGGATAAAGCAATGGATGGAAACTAATCAAAGAGAGAAGCAACCTAGAACTAAGGAGAAACTTCCTGACAGTTAGAACAATTAACCAGTGGAACAACCTGCCTCCAGAAACTGTGAATGCTTCAACACTGGAAGCTTTTAAGAAGAGACTGGACAGCCATTTGTCTGAAATGGTATAGGGTTTCCTGCCTGATGACCTCCAAGGTTGTTGTTGTTGTTGTTGTTGTTGTTGTTGTTGTTGTTGTTGTAGGTTGTCCCATTGCTTCAACTGTGAATTTCCAAAGGCGAAAGAGGCATTTTTTGTGAACCTGCATTGCATTGCCTCTCTTGATTTTTCCTTATTCAGTTTTCCAATGCTGCAAAAGATCTGGTGCAATCAGCCTCAGCTCCCTCTGCATCCTTCATCACACCTTCCATAGTTTGCTTACTGTTTCCTTTCTTTTGCCTTCACAACTGATCCCCAATGGTTGAAAATAAATCCATGCCCCAGTCATTGAGTTTCCCCACAAGTGCTCCCACCTACATTTTCTCATCTTGCTTGCAGGGCTGTTTTGTAAAAAAAAAAAACACACAACCTCATCCAAGTCCAAGCACATCATTTCCACCGCTATGGACCTGCCAGCTCTGATGCTCATATCCTTGATGGAATTTATCAGATTCGTTAAAATTCTCTGTCCTATTAGTAGCTAACACAGCTTCTCCTTGAGTGGCCTCTGCTCCTTCAGATGACCTTTCCGGGGATTATTTCAGTTCTCCCTTCAGATCATAAACTCTCAGTAGCAGCTTGCTCTAGCAAAGGGGAAATTGATGAGAGATCCACTTTGTACCTATACAGACTCATCTTCACACCTCTCTAATTAATAGCAATAGCACTTAGACTTATATACCACTTCATAGTGCTTTACAGCACTCTCTAGTCTTAGCGGTTTGCAGAGTTAGCATGTTGCCCCCAACAATCTGGGTCCTCATTTTACCCACCTCGGAAGGATGGAAGGCTGAGTCAACCTTCAGCAGGTCACTATCGAACTCTTGGCAGTGGGCAGAGTTAGCCCTGCAATATTGCATTCTAACCACTACGCCACCATGGCTCTTTAATTAAAGCAGAAACATGGCCAGGGAGCCAATTTTTATAAGTCATGTCTTTTTGATATTGTCTTTTTCTCATCCCCAGCTCATAATGGAAGCATCTTAAAATAACCTTTGACTTTTTCAGCTTTAAAGTAGTATTTTCCACTTTCTCCTTACCCAATTTTCAGGGTGAACATGATCTAGCAGTTTCATCAACAATGTAGTTGATAACGTGGTCAGGGAGAGGCCAGCCCAAATTGGCTAATGCAGTTGCATCTTATTTCTTGCAATCATTGTGATTGTCCTTCATGGACATGTTGCCTAAATAATTGGCTTTGGGACTTCTACAGAATGGCATTTTCCAAGCATTTTTTTTTTCATAACTTATGTGAGCATCTTCTATACATAGGTCAGGGTTCTTCAAACTTGGCCCTTTTATGACTTGTAGACTTCAACTCCCAGAATTCCTCAGCCACCATTCTGGGAGTTGAAGTCCACAAGTCATAAAAGGGCCAAGTTTGAAGAACCCTGACATAGGTTTAGACTTCTTTAAAAAGAGGACTAGATCCATGTAAATAATTCTATGTTAACATGACCATTGCTATCACAGTACTTTCCCTTCTCAATTTTATTCTTGAAACAATTTTGTGAGAAGTTAGACTGAATTATGATACTTGCTTAGATCAGTCATTTAATTTCATGGATAACGTTTGTCTTCCCAGTCTAACCATAGCTCCACAGTAGAAACTTAGTAGAAATTGGAAAAGTTTAGCACTATGCATGGATGGATAACCTGTATGTTAGTGCATATACCCCTATTGTCAACTTGGCTTCTCTCCCCATCATATCATCTTCTTTCCTATTCCATTGCAGTGTCTACTTATGTTTCGTGTGAAAATATAAGAATGCCCCCAGTTCCAAAACTGATGCACTTTTTCAGAAATATCTCTTGACCAATGTTATTAATGTCCACCAAGAGAATCAATAGAATCAACCCCATCCCTCTTTCTCTTGCAATAGTAGTCATTTATCTTGTCAGGCAGGTGCTGCACTGAGAACTGAGATAGGATTAAACTAGATCATGATTATCAGTTTTTATCAAGTACATTTGCAAATGGGCAGCCACCATCCTTTATTTTTTATTCTCTTGCCCCCCCAAAGAAATGCTTGCTCTAGATAGTAATTATGAAAAAAACAGAGAGTCCACCATTTCTCTTAACATGCATTGGATACTTTCACTACCTTGAGTTATTTGTAAAACTAATAAAGATGGGAAATAAAGTAAGTAAGTAAGTAAGTAAGTAAGTAAGTAAATAAGTAAGTAAGTCCTGGGCATACCAAAAGAGATATTAAAACTCACTGAATCCACTAAAACTCATCTCTCAAAATTTGTTCCCCCCAGGCCTCTGTTGTATTCCAGTACTTGTGGCATCTAATTTGTCTGCTTATTCATCCTGGAGCCAGTTCAAGATGCTGATACTTAATTTTTAAAGCAAAATCTGTCCTGGCATGCAAACATAAGAATGTCCATTATAGATGTAGGGAAACTCTGTCCTGGAAACATTCTCTCTCTGGCCTTCTAATGTCTAACCTAGATCCTAATTCTTCCTCCTTCCTCTGTTTATTTCTTTTATCCACCCATGTGTTGTTGTTGTTTTTTTAGTAAAATACAGGAAGAGTTTAACTTTATCCTCTCCTGAGCTGTATGAAATGTATCTTTTGCCATTGTCATTAATGTGATCCTTCTCCTCCAGCATTTTCCTATATGGCTGCTGCCCAATGTAGGTGCCAACTTACTTTAGTTGGGAAGCTGGGAGAACCTTTGTGCCTTGGGTAACCCTGTATGGCATAGATATACATTTTCAGCACTCTTTGCTCAGCCTTCTCTGGACCATCCCCCACCCTCCAACACCATGATGGAGCAACACAACCAGATTTCAGGAGGGGGGGATATAAAACAAACAGTATGGTTACTTATTTGAAATGATCAAGCTTGTAGCTTTTATTTCAAGCCTTAAAATTAATATCTTCAAGAATTATCTGGCATTTCCACATGCATACTTACTGTGTCATGGACTTCACTGGACCTCAAAACTGGGGGTGGGAGACAGCAAAAACGGGGGGGGGGATGACATCAACACAAGGAGCAAGGAGAAGAAAAAGTTGGGAGTCAAGTTATCATTCTGTCTAGGAGCCTCCCAGAACCTTAAACAGGGCCTGCTGTTCCTGGAGGCTCCAAGCTTTAACTGTAGGCAGGAAAATGTTCTTATCTCCAATCAAAGAAGTACTGTTTTGCTTTTAAGATATTCTATGGGTATCAGTTAAGAATGTTCTATTGGAGCCCTTTTCAGGGTAAGGAATGCAGATATGTATTTATGATAGGTTATCTGCCCCCTTCATTTGCCACCTCTTCTGCCCCAGTGCTTCAACCCCCTTGAAAAGGCCATCACCACTATTGAAATCCAGCTTTTAATTCTCTTAGTGGTGCTAAAACCCTATAATTGCCATGAACAGGATAGTTTGGGGGAGGTTAATGCTGGGAGTGAAGGGATAACTCTGTACTGTATCTTCCCCAAAAGATACAGCCCTCCCTCAGATTAATCTGTCTCTAATTGCTGCTAGTTTTAAAGGCTAATAGCAGGGGTTTTATTTTTGGATAGGAATTTTTTTCCCCACGCCAAGTGCACAATTTAATGCATTCTTATAAAGCTGGGAAATTGAGAGAGAAAAGGAAAAGTAAATTGGGATTTCATTGTACAATTCAGGTCGTGTCATCTTAGCACAAAACCTCAGCCACAGGGCTAGTTCAAAGTCTCTAGTTGAGATTATTTTACAAGGGTAACAGACGTAAAGATGTTAAAGCTATTTTTAACACATGTGGGATGTAGTTTCCTCCAAAGATATGCAGCATTCCTTGGAAAATGTTCTCTCACTTGGCCTTGGGATTGCCCAGGCAATTTATCTGGACCAGAAGCTCTTGCAGTTTCACCACCAAATTGTCTTTGAGGCAACACACAAGGGCAGTTTCCTGGAGAAGCAGGATGTTTATTTATTTTATTTTTATTTATTATTTTTTTATGCCTCCCCCCATCTTCCCTTTAAGATGACTCTAGCAGATCTATCAGTTGCCTGTACCCTTTCCAGCCTGAAGAGGGTGTGAGACTTCAGTTGACACTGACACACTGGCCTTCATATCCAGAGTTTCTGAACAAATGAATTCCTAGTATAGACCTTGTAGGAGAAGAGCTGTGTTAATCTATGGTAGGCAAGTATAAAAAAGTCTGGCCAACTTTTCTGACCAACAAATTCTATTAAAAGGCACAGGGTTATGTAAGCTACAGCTAACATTTGTTAGCCTATTAGTTTGCTAGTTAGAGTTCCTAGGTACAGCTTCAAACTCTGAAGCACCTTTTGTGGATCGGAATGTGTCCTTCCTTGGCGAAGACATCAGTCCAGTCCTTACCTCGCTCTTCTCAGATAAATAGAAGTCGCCTCTTGTCTGATTAAATGTCTTTAATATCACATGCCAATTTTTACTGCCACATTAGATTTCTTTGCTTCCTAAAGCCCCACCCTAGCTTTGCACACACCTGTGTAAGTCTATAATTTTGATTCATGAATCATCCATGCCCCAGGATCACACCCAAAAGCTTTTAAGAAATCAGCAAACATTTTTCATCTAGGTTTTTCATGTGGTGGTGGCTGTGTGTTGAATAGTATCACCATCATCATCACCATCACCATTATTATCATCATCATCATCGCCATCATCACTATTGTTATCTCATGTTGCAATAAAATGTGCTAGTGGTTTTGTGGTTTTTTTGTCATGCCTTTTTTCACATTTCCAATCATTATCAGTTCCAACCTATTCCGTTCTATTTGGTCTGCTGATTTTTCCCCCAGTTTGTTCCCAAGAATGAACTATTAGGTTCATAACCTTTCCCACTAGTAACATCTTCATAGCATAACCCAAGCATTGTTTAAATGATATAAAAGTCATCCCCATTCAGTTAGAACTGAAGAAGTTTCTTGGATGAGGTGAAACATTTTCAAAGAAAAATAAAAAAAGAAAAACCAAGAAAGTCCATTGGTCTTTCGGAAAAAGCACCTTTGGAACATCCCCATTAAAAGGATCATCCTGCAAAATTTACCCTGAGGATGGTTTTTTGCTTTGACAAAGAGACATTTCCCCAAGGTTACTATGCAAAAATAGTTCCATTTTGCAGAATCCAGTAAAAACAACATTGATAGAAGGAACTAATTTCCTTGTTCAAATTCAAGACATTCTAGACTTCTTCGCCTCCAAAAGGGAATTCTGCACATTCAAATATATTAATATGTTGACAAGAAAAGTCTAGGAACATTAACTCAAAGGTCTCCTTTGTTGGAAGGCTTAATCTAGTTGTCTAACGAGTGGCTTTGCTTTGATGGATCTGGGAAATAAGCATTTACATTTACCAAAGTACCTATGGTGATTGAATGCATCACTGAAACAAAGGTCAAAAGTATAATAGTTTTGCATAAAATGTGCATATGATGATTTACATAGAGATGTACATTGAGAAATAATTATTAATGTATAAAATGTTGATGGACAGCTTCGTGGCTCTTGCTTTCCTTAGCGTGGCTCATAAGGGATTCTTCTCCTACTTCAAAAGGCAATGAGGCAACATTGCTGCTCTTGTGGATCTTTCTTCCTCATTATGTTCAGTGGGAATCTGGATTTCAACCTCAAAGTTCTGCCCCGATAACAATGACCATCCTAACTGAATGTTTTCCCTGTCTGTATAACCCATTTCTCATCTAGTCATATGCTCTGCAATATATACCAGGTAAATGAATCATCGGATTGTGATGGATTTTCAAGTTGCTGAATGTATTATGCAACAATTAGAACCATTGCAAGGTACACCTATGGTCATTTCAGGATGAAATGGCATGGTCTGTAAAAGAATTAAATTCAGGATTTTGCCAAAATTTCAGAAGGGAGTTCTACCAGGTTCCAACATGCAACCATTTTGGTAAATATTGACTCAGACTTTACTTTGGTCCTATCCTTTGACTCCCTGGGGTGGGGGAACTTAAAGACGT
Source organism: Vipera berus (assembly GCF_964194415.1). NCBI lineage: Eukaryota > Metazoa > Chordata > Lepidosauria > Squamata > Viperidae > Vipera > Vipera berus. The sequence goes on from NW_027673608.1 coordinate 55,143, forward strand.
GTGTTAGCAATGTGAAAGCAACCCTTAATGAAATCTAAATCTTCCTCCTTTCATTCGAGATACATTTTGTTTTTGACCAACCCTAATGATAAATAGAGAGATTTACTCATGATTTGTAAGCTAGATAATATACGAGTGTCTCAGACGTACCAGGGCTTGTCATTGGATCCAAAACAAGTTCTATCAGCCCTTCACAAAAAGAATGTGGAAAAAGCCTGATTTGGTGCATCAATTAAGCTCTGTCAAGTATATGTTCTCCTTCCAAATAAAAGAAGAAAAAATGAACGAAACTGGCTAGGTAGGAATTACAGGGGACACATATAGCAGTGAGAAACTGGAACCCATTAGTTTGGGACCTGTTCAAGTAGAGGCTGAACAACAGTCAGGGATATTTGAATGTAATTCTTCCACTGCAAAGTTCCACTGGGTATAGATTTTGAATCTTTCTGATTTTAAGCCATGGGTTAAGTTATTCTACTTTAGTTTGGAATAATCAGGCCTCATTTAGACTATGGTGTCCAATTCTGGATGCTACAGGTTAGTGAGGAAAACAAACTTGTCAGTTAGATCAGATTAGTGCCAAATACTACGCTTACCATCTGTAAGAGGCTGAGAATCCCAGAGTGGAAAGTGACCACTTTATAAACAGTTGGTTTTTTGGGACGAGTTGGAAATTGTACTTTTTAACAAGGTGGTAAGCCTTTTTAAAAGTTTTTAATGGGCTTCCCATCTCAAAATGGTAATTGATGGTTATCAGTAATCATACTTAGGGAGAATTTCAAAAGGACCACAAAGATCCGGGGCCCTGGAACAGCAGGCTACCTAACCTTGTTAGAGAGCAACCAAGATGCATGGAAAACACACGTGCATTAAATCTTGCAGATACTTAAGATACGGAAACCATGCAAAAGCTGGTATGGTTCTTGAGATGATGGAAGTGCCACACAACTGATCATTGTCCCATTCAAATTAAATTATAAAAATATTGGCAGGACCTAGTCAAAAATTTCTTGATGGCAAGATCAATGTAGTCATAGAGCTAATTACTGAGAAAAATGGGAAATTCTTGCTACATTAGCTGGATTCTTCAAGCTGAAGCTAAACATCCTCTGATGGAGATGCTATAGTTCTAGTTTGCCACTACAGGTGAACTAGGAGGCTTAACAATAGGCCTTTGAGTTGAACTCTGTTCTTGGTGACTTCATAGACACATCATGCAATTTTGTTGGAAAAAGGATGGAAAAAGATTCCTGCTGATTTTTTCCTGGAGTCTTTTTTAAAAAAAAACAACAAAAAAACCCATCTTGGTCTAGGCTCCAGGCCTTAGTATTCCTTGGTGGTCTCCTATTAAAATTTTAATTAGGCCCATCCCTGCTTCCAAGCCCAGACAGGTTTGACCAGATGTCACCACCTATTCCAACTGTAAGATATTATGCTCTGTATTGATTATACCCATTGCTCTATGTCGCAATATCAGGGTGCTTGAAGTTTAAATGACTTAGATGATTTTTGGATGGAACAGATGAAGTTTGAGAATGGGAAAGAAAAACAACTTACTGTGTGGAATTGCTCCCAGTTTTGCCCTCAAATACTACTAAATCTAGCATGAATTCAGTAATGCCCATCATCTACAATGCATCAGGTGGAATGGGAAGCAATCTAGGAAGTTGTCAGCCCTTCAGACTAGGAAACAAAAAAAAACATGCATGCTACTACTTTTATTATAAGGTTAGAATAACCAAATCTTGCCAATCTGAACGTGCTTACCCCATCTCTTCCTGTACCTTTATGAAAACTAGAGAGGGTCTTGTCTGAGATGTTTACTCAGGGTATAGCTCTGGCCCAGATGCAGATTTTTTTTTAATCTGGCCATGGTTTTGGTTGTGACTCTTCTTCCTGGTCCTCAAGCTGATTCCTTCTGACCATGGAAGGCATCGCATTTGAGAGTCTACTCAGCTAAAACTAAAATAAAGTACCATGAAAAGGAAAGGAGGGATATGCTGACACTTATCATCTGGTCGAGACTCATCCTCTGGATCTCACAGAGACTGAGGAGGCACATGGATCACCTAGTCCAGGCGTAGGCAACCTCGGCTCTTTTATGACTCATGGACTTCAACTCACAGAATTCCTGAGCCAGCATGGCTCAGCTTGGAAACCTCTCACTTTTCCTTCAGCATGGCTGGCTCAGGAATTCTGGGAGTTGAAGTCCATGAGTCATAAAAGAGCCGAGGTTGCCTACCCCTGACCTAGTCATAATATTCTTTCTAGGGACAGATGCACTTCATTTACTTTTTTATTAAAATTAAAGTATTTCTTTCCAAGCTGGCATCTATATATCTAAATTGGCACCTCTGATGACGTTTCTTTTTTCATGCTTGTTCCTTTCCTAATGATGTGTTAACTGTACAGTTTGGAGATCCCTAAGCATCTACCTGAAAGCTTACTGCGATAGGTAGCAGCACTGTACTAGCAAAGGAAGGGAAAATGCTCGCCTTCTTTGTTCGAAGGTAGAAAACCCAGGGAGAGTAACTGATAAGAGGACTAGGATGGATGAAGCCCCTTGCTTGCAAAACTGGAGCTTGGAAAGAAAGGGCAAGTTGAGTCTTGCCAAACCACTTGGCCAGAATCAGCAAAGCAGTAGACATAGGAGCCAGGAAGGCTGCAGCTTTCCTAGATGACATTCTTCAGCCTCCCAGGTTAAATTAGAATATATTTATTATTTAATATGGCATTTGTATTCTGCTCAAGGCAGCATAACCTGGAGGCCTCCCCTAAGTTTACCCCCACAACAAGATCCCAGTGAAGTAGGTAGGGCTGAGAGCTCTACCTGACCAAGGTAGATGGATCTCCATCTTCAAAGGGGGATTGAACTTGGGTGTCTCCAGCCCACGTCCAACTTCTTGACTGCTGTATTATTCCTCTGCTAAGGGACCTAACTGGATAAATGAAAACATGAAAATGGCTTAAACCTTAGAAGAGCACCAAAATCCCACAACAGTTTCCTGGCATGATATTATGTGGGATTTCAGTAAGAACAAAGAATGAGGATTTAATAATAATAATAATAATTAATAATAATAATAATAATAATAATAATAATAATAATAATAATAATAATAATAATAATTTTATTTGTATATTTGATCATCTTAACCCTGACATATTTGCTTATTTTGATGATCTTGCTATGATTCCCAAACACTGAAAAGGATACAGTCTTGGCATTAGGCAGAGAGTGTATTTTCAGGTGGTCCTTGACTCACAAGCACAACTGAGCCTAAAACTTATGTTGCTAAATGAGAAATTTGTTAAGTGAGTTTTGCCCCATTTTACGACTTTTCTTGCCACATTTGTTAAGTGAATCACTGCAGTTGTTAAGTTAGTAACACGGTTGTAAAGTGAATCTGGCTTCCCCATTGACTTTGCTCGTCAGAAGATTGAAAGAGGTGATCACATGACCCCGGGACATTGCAACCGTCATAAATATGAGTCAGCTGCCAAAAGTCCGAATGTAAATCACATTTTCATGGGGATGCTGCAACAGTTGTAAGTGTGAAAAATGGTCATAAGTCACTTTTATCAGTGCTATTGTAACTTCAAATGGTCACTAAACAAACTGTTGTAAGTCAAGGACTACCTGTATTTCTTTGCAGTATTTATACACTGCTTACTCCCCAGGGCCTTGCAGCAATTTCTAATTGCCTGCCTCTCTATTGCAAAAAGAGCTGAGCATTCACCTTAACTTGTTCTTAGCTCATAAAGTCAACTGCTGCTTTAGAGACAGTGAAGGACACAACTGCATCGTCAACATGAACATTCAATGGCCATGCTGGAGGGCCTTTTACAGGCCCTTAGGCTGATGAGTTCTCACGACAGAAGCCAGTCTCTAAGGTACACACAATCCTCACTGATGTTCTCTTTTGGGAGATGCTATCAGGAACACCATGTTTCTCCAGAAACTCCTCTGTTTTACAGCTTGTGAACAGAGATCAGGATAGTAGATCAGGAGATGCCTTTCTGCATGGCCGTTGACACCAGGGCAATAGAAAGCAGGCATTTGCATAAGCAAGACCAAGCTCTCAGAAGCAGATTAGTTGTATTACTCATTCTCTTCACGTTATCCGATCAGCAGTTATTCCTACAGTAGAAGTACATGTACCCTGGGCCCTACCAAGGACAGAAGAATCCAGATATGGAAACATTAACTGGAAATTAAATACTATAAAGGCGCTTTCAAAATCAGGTTTAAAATAAGCCACAGAGCTGAAGTGGGGTAATGTAGTGGTTAAGATGCGAAGAACTCCCTGCTCCATCATGGCTTCAGCTGTGATGTTTCATCTGAGCCATGTAGCTGTCTTTTTTCTCTGTCTTCTTGCAACAAAATCCTTTGATGGGCTTCCCTCTCAAATGTTCTGTGTTTTAGCAGCTTAACAGTATGTATGTATTGAGATGGTAAAGAGAGAGAGAGGCTGCTATTGTCAGACCACTGAGAATCCAAAATTCTCCATTTGCTTGCAAATTAGAGGTCTACAAGTTGATCCCTGGTGTGCTTTAATTCCCCAGAACTTTATCATCTGAAAGCTACATTGCATCACATTGCTTCTCATAAATGATGTACATTATCTGCTGAACCTCCCAACCTCTTTTGGCTTAGCCTGCTGTGTGAACCCATCTCTTCTGGTTAGGTTAGGCTTCAAGCTAAAACACAGCTTGATTTAACAAACAGGTTAAAGTGTTCAGTGTGAAGGCAACAAAAGACCCAGGAATGTAGGGATAGTTTTAATTTTATCCATGTAACTAACTCTCTTAAGAATTCTTCAGAGCATGGGTATAATTTTAACATTATTCATGAAAGTAACTCTCTTATGAATTCTTTGGAGGGTGGGTGTAGGTCTGATTGAACAGGGTTTAATTTCTTGGCAGGTGTTTGCAGATCTACCTATTTTAAGCCAATGATATAGACTGGCACCTGGCCAATTTCCTACATATTGTCTGCTTTTTTTTCTCCTCGCCTGTTTTTTCGTAAAAGCAATTGTGTTGTAACCACTTGTTCTGCAAAAAAAGACTGTCATCACCGTCCCATACTTCGCCTCCTTTAGCCTAAATAACTTGAAAGATGCTAGTAAGGGCAACAGCAGTCCTGAATAATCCCAGTGGCTATCAGGAAACTTCACAAAAGGGACTGGTTGGGAATGGGGGGGGGGAGGAGAAGAACAATCTGCAGGGACAAGTTTGAGAAAGCAACCAGACTAAACTGGCGTGCCCAGGGAGGGAGTCCTTCGCACAGATCCCTAGGCGGTTGAACAGTGGAGACAGATTGTCTGTCCTTCGACAATTAAGTTGTCTTCTGTGATAACCTGGGAAAATACTATTACCAAGCACAGTTGCCAGCATTTGCCAATCCAAAGAAAATACACCGAGTCTTCCCCCAACCCAGCCTTAATGTGAATTGAGACAGTAACAAACTCCATCCATCAAGTTTAAAAGTTTGTTTTTAACGACTTCAGTTCTCAGAGAAATAGATTTTATTTTAACATTTAGCTTATTTTTTATATTGAGGGAGTTTTAAGTTTTTATACTTTTTTTAAATGTTTCCTCGTGACAGTTCAGAAATTTCTAATTTAAATTGCTTTATCCAAAAATAAAATTTTGGAAAGGACCCAGGACCTCTTTGTTACTGCTGGCTTCTTTTTTTGTGAGAAATATGCCTTCACCCCTGGTTTTCAATCTTTCTCTCTGTTCTCATTTCACAGCACTTAGCACTTGAAGACCCCCTCCTATTTTAATTCTCCCAGTTAGAGGCTGCTTAAAAGCTGGGGCTGAATCTGTTCAGCTAGGTCCAGAGACTAAGAAGTTACAGCATACTTTTTTCCCTTTCTTGTTGAGTCTGTTGTTGTTGTTAGCTGCGAAGTCGTGTCCGACCCATCGCGACTCTATGGACAACGTTCTTCCAGGCCTTCCTGTCCTCTACCATCTTCTGAAGTCCATTTAAGCTCATGCCTACTGCTTCAGTGACTCCATCCAGCCACCTCATTGTCTGTCGTCCCCTTCTTCGCTTGCCCTCAACCTTTCCCAGCATTAGGCTCTTCTCCAGTGAGTCCTTCCTTCTCATTAGGTGGCCAAAGTATTTGAGTTTTAGCTTCAGGATCTGGCCTTGATCTCCTCTAGGACTGACCGGTTTGATCACCTTGCAGTCCAAGGGACTCGCAGGAGTCTTCTCCAGCACCATAGCTCAAAGGCCTCAATTCTTTGGCGCTCGGCCTTTCTTATGGTCCAAATTTCACTGCCATACATTGCAACTGGGAAGACCATAGCCTTGACTATACACACTTTTGTTGACAGGGTGATGTCTCTGCTTTTTAGTGTGCTGTCTAGATTTGTCATGGCTTTCCTCCTGAGGAGCAAGCGTTGAGTTTGTAGCATAACACTTTTTCAGTCCCCAGGTCTCAGGAAACTTTTTTAAATTTTTGAAGCATTTAACCCACCTTTGGAAGAATTTCAGGGGTCGTCTAGTCTTATACATACACTCTCCCCAGCAATACAGGTCACCCACAGATAGAGCAGCAGCCCTGTTAGGTGGCTTACCAGCATTTATCTAATGAAGAACAATCTGAGCTACCATCAAGCAGTTCCTACAATCATAAGTGTTTTCCCAGGGTATACTACGATCCTTCTTATATTTAGGCAAGATTCCAGTATATGTGTTTTTCATTGCTCCAGAGAAACTTTCTCCAAAATGGAAATGCTGGTGACTAGATTTAGGGAAGGTCCATCTGAAGCAGGGTGGACAATTTGAAGATGTGTGGACTCTAAGAATTCCCCAGCCAGCATATTTCCTCAAATTTCCAGCTGGGAAATTTTGGAAGTTGACATCCGCACATCTTCAAGTTCCCAAGGCTGAGAAACACTGACCTGGATCAATGGAAAAGTGATTTGCTCATGAGTGATGATCAAATATCTGACAATCTTTATTTCTTCACTTTCTTGTGCCTGAATTTCTCCAACTCCTGCAACATTTCCATGTGCAATTTGATCTCAAGGTTTTTGCCAACTTTGTCAACCCAAGGAATGTTCAGCTATTAATATCACCAAGGGCTACCGTTACCCAATATAAACAAATACATTTTATCAGTGCTGGTTTCCTAACTTAGGTTTTTGAACTCAATGACCCTCAGTAACACTTTAGCTCATGTCCAGTGTCTGGATGCTTTCATTTGAGCTGTCATGTCCCTATGAGACAGTGACAACTCATCAACCACCCCTTGTATGTGGGTCACCAGAGCCAAAAGAAAACAGCAGCAGTTGCAGGATCCCCAAAGCAGTGAGGAGCCCCAAGAGGGTGAGGACCATACAGAAAACATCTATGAGAAGTAATAGCAGCTGCCTAAGGGACGCGGTGGCTCAGTGGGTTAGGATGCTGAGCTTGTCGATCAGAAGGTCGGCAGTTTGGCGGGTCAAATCCCGAGTGCCGCGTAAGAGAGTGAGAGCCTGTTACTTGTCCCAGCTTCTGCCAACCTAGCAGTTCGAAAGCACGTAAAAATGCAAGTAGAAAAATAGGGACCACTACGGTGGGAAGGTAACAGCGTTCCGTGCGCCTTTGGCGTCTAGTCATGCCGGCCACATGACCACAGAGACATTCTCGGACAAGCACTGGCTCTTCAGCTTTGAAACGGAGACTAGCACACATGTGCGGGGGAACCTTTACCTTTACCTAAGGGGGGAAAACATGTTGAGCAGTAGGAGGGAAGCAATGCAAGTATAATACTTGGGCAATCTGCCTTTCTGCCCTAAAAGTGCAACCATTTTCTACGTTAATGTCAAATTGGGTCACAGGACCTTGAAGAAATTAAAAAGAATTTAAAACTGAGCCTGCTCATTCATTCCACTTTGAGTTGCAGTCTGGAATTATCCAAACTCTAAATATTTCACAAGAACAAAACTTGCCAGTTAAAAAGGGACACAAAGCAAAAGGGCAACAAAGCTGTGAACTCCGAGTTCCCTCAAGCAGTGAAAAGTTTGGAAGCAGAGATGCCTGTCTGGCCCCTTTCTCCTTCACCATACAGGTAGTGTTTGACTTACAACCAAAATTGAGCCCAAAGTTTATGTTGCTAAGTGAGACATTTGTTAAGTGAGCTTTGCCCCATTTTACGACATTTCTTGCCACAATTGTTAAGTGAACCGCTGCAGTTGTTAAATCTGGCTTCCCCATTGTCTTTGCTTGTCAGAAGTTTGCAAAAAGTGATCACATGATCCCAGGACACTTAGACCGTCATAAATGTGAGTCAATTGCCAAAATTATCTGAATGTTGATCAGATGACTATGGAGATGCGGCAATGGCCATAAATGTGAAGAACGGTCATAAGTCACTTTTTTCAGTGCCATTGTAACATTGAATGGTCACTAAATGAACGGTTGTAAGTCGAGGACTACCTGCATTTCATTACTTTACAAAGATAGAAGAAGAACATAAATGGAAATAACAGCAGGCCGACTTCTTCCATCAAGCAAACAAATTCCCACCTTGCATCCAATCTTATCTCCAGGGGAAGATAACCTGTATCTCAATACGATAGTCCTCAACTTATGACCACAACTGGAACCAGAATTTCCTTTGCTAAGCAAGGCAGCTGTCGAGTGCGTCACAGCCAAGTTTACAATCTTTTTTTTTTTGCCATGGTTGTTAAGCAAATCACTGCGGTTATTAAGTGAATCAGGCAGTTGTTAAGCGAACCTGGCTTGCCCTGTTGACTTTGATTATCAGAAGCTGGCTGGGAAGATTGCAAATGGGGATCACGTGATTTCAAATATACCTGTTTTCAAATGCCATGGGGAAAGCTGCAACAGTTGTAAGTGAGAGGACCAGTCATAAATCACTTTTTTCCAGTGCCATTGTAACTTCAAATGGTCACTAAACGAACAGTTATACGTGGAGGAGTCCCTGTATTATATGCTTCTGGACTTTCTGTTCCTTTCTCTGTCATATAGAATCTGAAGCCCAGAGCCAAGAGAGATTTCACAAATTGTCTGGTCCAACAACCTTGTGATGAAGATATCACCACAGCACCCCTGGCAGAGGGCTACCTAGTTTTGGTTTAAATCAGGGGTCTTCAAACTCGGCCCTTTTATGACTCATGGACTTCAACTCTCAGAATTCTGAGAGTTGAAGTCCATGAATCATAAAAGGGTCGAGTTTGAAGACCCCTGGTTTAAATCTTCCGGCAAAGTAGAGGTTTAATTTTAGGAAAATGAGAGGGATTTTGCAGAGAAATAAAAAAAGAGATTCCCATGCGCTCAGCATTTCATAGTTTGCTGTTAAATTATTATTATTATTGCTATGCTGAACAGATCCAGGCCTGGAGGAAATATTTTGGCTCACCCATCAATGGTGCTTTTTGTTGATAAACAGTGTTTGCACATTTCCCAATCAGTATTTAGAAAAGAGGTTGATGAAAGAGATGCAATAGATTTTAAAACTTTTTCTCATCGTTTCAATTCAAGATAACAGGGGTGGGGACCGAGGAGCAGGAAGGGGTTGGTGGTAGCAAAAGTCTCCTATATATCTTGCAGGAAAAAACTAAAACTGGTTTTCCTACCTTCCAGGAATGTTGGGAGACGGTCTGACTGCAAAGTACATTGTGATCCTTGGATGCCAGCTCTGTAGAAATCCAGACTGCTATTATTAAATTGGGAGGAGAAAACCCGTTTAGATAAAAGTTAGATTCTGATCATAATAAACAGCAATTAAAAGCAATAATTAATGTTTGCTGTGTTTTCACCATCTATTATCAAGTATGAAAGAAGCTATGCATTCAATATTTAAAAAATGCAGAGTTCCAGGAAATCTGTCTTGCCAATTCATACAAACTGGGAGTGGATGATAGCTCAAGCCATGCAGATTTTCTTTTTGCTACATTGGCTGAATATTCCTTACCTTTCAGCATGCCGGTGTATGAATCATATTCCGGAAATGTATGTATTGATTTATTTATAAATCAAATTTATAGGCCATACTGAGTCTGAATGGTGTATAAGATAAAAGCAATCAATACAACACAAAAGGAAGGAAGCAATAATTTATCAATTAATCTATCTACAAACTCATACACATACACAAATATATATATGAATTGACTGAAGTCACAGACTAACCAACCACAATTGAGTTCTTGACAGGGTCGTTTTAAACACAATCCCAACATAATTCTGCTAAAGTATAACTATCTAAGTTGGATACCACTTGTTTGCAGACAAGTATGTGTAGGTTTGCAATCTGAATTGTCTTTCGTCTACACACCAGAGAGATTTAGAATACAAATATAACAAGATACAATACAGAACTGAAAACATAAGCAAATTCTACAGTTTGCTATGCTACTTAAAGAAGCATTCATTGAAAGCTAGCTGTCATACAAACTGGCACTTCATTTTCTGAATGGGGAGATCAAGTCAGAGTTCAGCGAAGGGGTGTTGTTGGCATTTCTTTACCACTTCTTGTTCTCCAATTAATGGACAAAAAGAGCATCAATTACAGCTGTTGATAAATCCAGGTGGACCACAATATTTGCAGCTTCAATAGCAGTCCAAGCTGATTTTTTTTAAAAAAAATAATTATCAGAAAGAATGCTATTGCAAACAGCATTAAGTTACCTTGGTTCCAAAATGACCACATCATTTTAGTTCAGTGTTTCTCAATTTTGGGCAATTTTAAGACAGGTGGATTTCAATTCAGTTTCAATCATCTGAGATATTCTGGGAGTTAGTCTAACCATCTTCAAGTTGTTTAATTTCCATCGTTTGTGGTCATACTTGGAAAGAAGGGTTGCATCCCCTGGTCTACTAGCTGACTGGTGTGATCAAAACATCCTATTCTTTGACTCTGGAGCCTCTAGGCAACTGGCAGTTGGAACAGAGTTCTCCTGAAAACATGGAAACAAGTACCTTCAAGCTGTTTTTGCTGTACAGTATCTGATGGGCAGGTTAGTCTTGGTTAGGCTTTGGGTGACTGAGCACATTATGCAAACCCACACCGGATGGTTATTTTTATTTTTATTTTTTTATTTTAATTCCATTTATATCCCGCCCTTCTCCGAAGACTCAGGGCGGCTTACAAGCTTAGCAGTAGCCTTCATTCTATGTATATGCCTGCTTATTAGGGCTTTCATACACCCCCCAAGCGGCATTATTACAAAGTCAGCTTAATTGCCCCCAACAATCTGGGTCCTCATTTTACCTACCTCGGAAGGATGGAAGGCTGAGTCAACCTTGAGCCTGGTGGGATGCAAACCTGCACTCATTGCAGGCAGCTGGTGTTACTTAAGGAGGCATTAGCCCACTGCTCCACCAAGGCTATGCTTCATAATATTGTAGAAAGCCAGAAAATTGATAAAAAAACATTGGGTGAATGGTGCTACGGACTCCGCAAGGGTCTGTAGCACGCTGGCTGAGGAATTCTGGGAGTTGAAGTCCACAAGTCATAAAAGAGCCAAATTTGAAGGCCCCTGCTGTAGAAAGATGAAAGGGTAGTTGACTCTTCTCTGGGTTAATGATTTCTCTGCAGAGCCTAAGTGATTTACAACAGGTGATCAACTATGCATAGGAGATCCCTGAGTCAAAGGGCAACCTGGGATATAACCCTCCTATACTTGTGGCAGGACATCTGTAGGTCAGAATCAAGCTGTGCTTATCAGTCATTCAAAAACTTAACATATAGAAACTTTATGAACTCTTGGGGGGGGAAGGAGGAAGGCAATTCAAGTCTTGCCTACTAAGACACCATAAGCATCATCTTAGATCATTTATCAAATACGCCTTCTCTGTTGGGACCTTCCCCGACCTGGTGCCCTCCATCACCATGCTAGCTGGAAATTTGGAGAGCTACAAGTCCAATACATCCAGAAGATGTCAGGTCGGGGAAAAGCAGCCTATGATGCATCTCATTTGTGTAGATGTATAGATTATAAGATTGTAAACTCCTCAGGGCAGTGAGCTATCTTTTTTTACTTGGCCAAATGCCACGTGCATAAACAAATGAGTAAATAAAAATAATTGCGCTGTTGACGCTTGGGGCAGCGGAGTTTAATAGCAGCTTGATTTGAGGGTGAAAACTATGGAGGGGAGAAGAGGGTAAGATTTAAGTCTCATAAAAACAAGCTGATGCCTCTTGCAAGTTGCAGTGTTGGCCTTTTTAAATTATCCAGCCCTCCCTAGTCAGGGTAATATGGAGGGAATAATGATAAGCTCAAATAGGCATCATGAAAATTGCTTCCCCCGTGTCAAGGAAAATGGTTTTACTCCCTTGTGATCATGCTGATTAGTGTTCATCATGCAAAGAAAGCAGCAGCTGCCTGACTATTG
>NW_027673608.1:72500-121646 GCF_964194415.1 Vipera berus
AAAAGCAATACTGGGATACAATCCTCAAAATGACAGAATGATCTCAGTTCGAATCCAAGGCAAACCATTCAATATCACAGTAGTCCAAGTCTATGCCCCAACCACCAGTGCTGAAGAGGATGAAATTGACCGGTTCTATGAAGCCCTACAGCACCTTATAGAAGTAACACCAAAAAATGATGTCCTTATCATCATGGGGGATTGGAATGCTAAAGTAGGAAGCCAAAAGATAACCGGAATAACAGGCAAGTTTGGCCTTGGAGTACAAAATGAAGCAGGGCACAGGCTGATAGAATTTTGTCAAGAGAATACGATGGTCATAGCAAACACTCTTTTCCAACAACCCAAGAGACGGCTCTACACATGGACATCACCAGACGGTCATCACAGAAATCAGATTGACTATATGCTCTGCAGCCAAAGATGGAGAAGCTCTATACAGTCAGTAATAACAAGACCAGGAGCTGACTGTGGCTCAGACCATGAGCTTCTCCTTGCAAAGTTTAAGCTTAAACTGAAGAAAGTAGGGAAAAGCTCTAGGCCACTCAGGTATGAATTAAATCATATCCCTGTTGCAAATAGCTAAGGAAAGGAGGGAAGCGAAAGGCAAGGGAGAAAAACATAGATATGCCCAATTGAATGCAGAATTCCAGAGAATAGCTAGAAGAGATAAGAATGCCTTCTTAAATGAACAGTGCAAAGAAATAGAAGAAAACAATAGAATAGGGAGGACCAGAGATCTTTTCAAGAAAATTGGAGAGATGAAGGGAACGTTTAATGCAAAAATGGGCATGATAAAGGACCAAAATGGCAGGGACCTAACAGAGGCAGAAGAGATTAAGAAGAGGTGGCAAAATTACACAGAAGAACTATACAAGAATGAGCTTAATGTCCCTGATAATCACAATGAGGTGGTCACTGACCTCGAGCCAGACATCCTAGAATGTGAAGTGAAGTGGGCCTTAGAAAAGCTGAGCAACAACAAAGCTAGTGGAGGTGACAGTATTCCAGCTGAGCTATTCAAAATCTTAAAAGACAGTGCAGTAAAAGTGCTACACTCAATTTGCCAGCAAATTTGGAAAACTCAACAGTGGCCACAGGATTGGAAAAGATCAGTTTACATTCCAATTCCAAAGAAAGGCAGTGCCAAAGAATGTTCAAACTATCGCACCATTGCACTCATTTCTCATGCTAGTAAAGTCATGCTTAAAATCCTACAAGCTAGACTTCAGCAGTATGTGGATCGAGAACTACCAGAAATACAGGCAGGATTTCGAAGAGGCAGAGGAACTAGAGATCAAATTGCCAACATACGCTGGATCATGGAGAAAGCTAGGGAGTTCCAGAAAAACATCTACTTCTGCTTCATTGACTATGCTAAAGCCTTTGATTGTGTGGATCATAACAAACTGTGGCAAGTTCTTAAAGAGATGGGAGTACCAGACCATCTTATTTGTCTCTTGAGAAACCTATATGCGGGTCAAGAAGCAACAGTGAGAACTGGACATGGAACCACTGATTGGTTCAAAATTGGGAAAGGAGTCCGGCAAGGCTGTATACTGTCGCCCTGCCTATTTAACTTATATGCAGAGCACATCATGAGAAAGGCAGGGCTAGATGAATCAAAACTTGGAATTAAGATTGCCGGAAGAAATATCAACAACCTAAGATACGCAGATGATACCACTCTAATGGCAGAAAGTGAAGAAGAACTAAAGAGCCTCTTGTTGCGGGTGAAGAAGGAGAGTGCAAAACTTGGGTTGAAACTTAACATTAAGAAAACCAAGATCATGGCATCTGGCCCTCTCGATTCCTGGCAAATAGATGGGGAAGAAATGGAGGTAGTGACAGATTTTATTTTCCTGGGCTCCAAGATCACTGCAGATGGGGACTGTAGCCAAGAAATTAAAAGACGCTTGCTCCTGGGGAGGAAAGCCATGACAAATCTAGACAGCACACTAAAAAGCAGAGACATCACCCTGTCAACAAAAGTGCGTATAGTCAAGGCTATGGTCTTCCCAGTTGCAATGTATGGCAGTGAAAGTTGGACCATAAGAAAGGCTGAGCGCCAAAGAATTGAGGCCTTTGAACTATGGTGCTGGAGAAGACTCCTGCGAGTCCCTTGGACTGCAAGGCGATCAAACCGGTCAGTCCTAGAGGAGATCAATCCTGACTGCTCTTTAGAAGGCCAGATCCTGAAGCTAAAACTCAAATACTTTGGCCACCTAATGAGAAGGAAGGACTCACTGGAGAAAAGCCTAATGCTGGGAAAGATCGAGGGCAATAGAAGAAGGGGACGACAGAGAATGAGGTGGCTGGATGGAGTCACTGAAGCAGTAGGCGTGAGCTTAAATGGACTCCAGAAGATGGTAGAGGACAGAAAGGCCTGGAGGAATGTTGTCCATAGGGTCGCGATGGGTCGGACACGACTTTGCAGCTAACAACAACAACAACAACTGGATCTCAAGGGGAAGGAGGTCCCATGGGGCAGAGGCTGCCATGGAAAGATATAGGCCCCATGAGATGGCAATATTTAAGGGAATATAACTGGAGCTTGTGTACTATATCAGTCTGCTGGAATGAGACAGAATCAATCTGCTTCAGGGAGAAGCATGCCCTGGTCCTCTGCCACGGAGGGGTTAAAGGGTAATAACCTGTATTTTGAATTACACTGGAAAGAAGCTAGAAACCAGTGCAGTTCATGCAAAAGAGATGAATTATGGATGGACCTAGGAACACTATTGGATTCTGGACCAATTGGAACTTCCAGGAAGGAGGAACCTGAAGACCTGAGATCTAAAAGACTGCAGAGAAGAGCAACAAAGATTGAGAAAGGATCTGGAGGCTAAAATGTATGACAAAGGGTTGAGAGAACTAGACATATCTAGCCTACCAAGCAGAAAGATTAGAGGAGACATGATAAACTCTCTTCAGGTACTTGAGGGGATGTCACAAAGAACAGGGGGGGGTGACTTATTCTATAAAGCACCAGAGGCCATGGCAAGAAGTAATGGGTGGAAGCTTGTAAAGGAGAGGTTAAACCTAGAAGTAAGGAGAAATTTTCTGACAGTGAGAACAATTAATCGATGAAATAGCTTGCCTCCTTGGGTTATGGGTGCTTCATCTCTGGAGGTTTTCAAAAGTAGACTGGACAACCATTTGACTGGGATGGTATAATGATAATGATAACTTTATTGTCACTTTGAATGTACACCAATCGGCATACATCAAAATGAAATTTCATTGCATACAGCTCTCAAAGGGTCACCACCTCCAATATATACTTCTTGTTCGTGGCCCGCTCAAATTTCACATTGTCCATTTTAGTCTCTAGGGAGTGAACGATAGCACACAGGACAGATGGAAATGGGGCTCCATGTGGATTAGCCCTCAAATTCGCTTGTATTCCGACAACCTCGCCTTCTTTCCTTTTTCTGATCCTGACTCTTCCACCTTTTCCTTAAAGAGGCCTTGCTTCTTTTCGCCCCTGGAGCACGCTGCTGCCGCCGCCACCAACTGCTCCAAAAGCCTCTCTCTCTTCCTCTGGGCCTGCCGACAGCCTCATCCAGTTCCTTCGCTCCATAAGCTCCAGGTCCTCTCCTCCTCTGCCTCCTCTGGAAACAGCCCTGATTTGCAATACAATCCATCACTGGGCCAGCAGTCAGATCTTGCTGCTGGTAGAACAAATTCAAACAGCGCCAACGACTTTTAACGGTCTCACCAACAGTTCCAAAACAACTAGAAACTCACCATGCCAGCAAAGATTGTCGGTCGTATGTCGTATGTTACCTTAGTTCCACCATGTTGCTCAAACACATTAAAATCTTCCTGATCATGTGGCCTATAGCCCTTACTATAAGTCCCTTGCCCTGAGCAGGGGGGCTAGTCTAGAAGACCTCTGAGGTGTTTTCCAGCCCTATGATTCTATGATTGACTGATTGCCTAAATGAATTAAATAAATAAAACACATACCCCATTTCTGCAGGAAAGATTTGGCAGAATCATAAACCAGAATACCAGCAAAGGGGCTATACTCGTTAGACACCTACATAGGCTTTCTAGAGTCATCCATTCATTGATGTGCCATTATAACATTAATGGAGAAAAGGGGTTACATCACTTCATGTTATATCACATGCCAGAAGACACGTTAAGTGGCTATTGAAATAGTTGAAGTGCTTTCGAGCTTACCAGGGCAAAGCTGGGAAAATATTTTAGACAAAAGGGATAAAAACTGAGCCCGTGAGTGCAAGTCAGCTTGCAATAATAACATTCCAAAGAGTATTTAGCAACAACTCTTTGGCCAGTCAGTAGTTTATATCTCTAATTTTCTCTTGTCATAAATTAAAAAGGAGGAGGAGGAAACCGGCAGTTGTCCATGTGTACGTGTGTGGGTGTATGCTAGGAATCCTTCTCCAAGCCGTGCCAATGGTGGCAACATGTGGGACTTCCTTGATTTATGCCCTTGTTAAAATCAATAAGTGAAGCTTCCTTTTCTTTTTCTTTCTCCATGTGGGCCTTTCATCTAAGTAAAGGGAGAGATTGTATATCAAAGGTCCAAGCAACAGCCACTTTAGATTTATTAGTAAATCCATTGAAAAAACATTTCCAGGGAAATAAATCTCAGCTGCCTGACTTTCTCCTATTCTTTACTTATCCCTTTATTGATTTTTGTCTCGGAGATTTAAACCTCTCAATTTGTTTTATGAGATGCTCATCAGATAGATGACAAGTTAAGGTTGGAGGTGAGGAAGAAAAGGCAGTGGTGTCTGTTTCCCACTGCTGTTTTAAAGCTAGAATAAAAGAGCTTGTTTTTTAAAAAATATCAGTCTTGTTGTCATGACATGGGAACAAGGGATCTTTTTGTTAAGTTTTCTGGATCGATGCAGACAAGCCTGATGGACACTGCTTGACTTGGTATCCAGCCCCACAAGGATGTCACTGCTCCACCTGGTCGCACACGGTTGTGACAGGTGAACAAGATGTGGCTGGAAATATTTAATCCACAAGATGATGGAGAGGTCATAGGATTGTTTGCAGCACCATTTTCCTCTTGAAGGTTTGGAAGTCATTATAGTCACTGGTAGAAAATTGTGGCATTGAATTAAGTCCTGAAGTTTCAAGGCTTTGGCCTCGAGGCTGTTCAACACTGATACTTTTTTCATTGCAAAGTATTTTTTTTAAATTTTATCTTTGTCACATGTCCTATAGTAAACCTTCAACACATAGACAACACATAGATAAAGTCAGCAATGCACGCTTCAGACTTAGTTAGGAGCTAAAAGATTGCAACCTAGTAAACAGTGAGAAAGCAAGAAGATACGACAGACAAATGTCATCAACAGACTCTACAAGGGTTGGGATAAAGGGAATCAACTCTCCTCTTCTGAAAGCCTAAAGCGATTGAGAACTGACCATATATAAATTCTAACATAGCACTCCCATTCAGTCTGAAAACATCAATTACTTTATAGGGCTGTCATTTCTTGGATTACAATAAAGACAGACTTGCTGGCTGTGTTCATCCTTCTCCCTGTCTTTTGGCAGCACCCTGTTTAGGGTACTAGGGTTATTTCCTAATTTTAAAATTCCACAATTATGATCTTACAGTTAGAGTAGCACTGGTACCTGACCTGAGAACATGGAGAGAGAGCTGTGCAGGGACACCAGAAAGTGAAAAATAAGGTAAGAGTGAAATACAAAGAGGCAGAAATCTGTACAGGAGTGTGCAATATTTGGGGAGGGGGGGGCAAAGGCCCCATTTCAGTTTTGTATAATATTCTGACAATTATGGGGTAGGATCCAGTCAAAAACCAAATGTAGTTTTGCTTCATTTCATTTACATACTAAACATGTGAACTTTGTAATAGCTAAACTCAGGGTGGCCTAGCAGTTAAGATACTGGACTTGTCACCTGAAAGGCAGGCAGTTTGAGACCCAAGCACTGTGTGATGGGGTGAGGTCCCATCCTTGCCCCAGTTCCTGCCAATCTAAGAGTTCAAAAGTATGCAAATGCAAGTAGATGAATAGGTACCATTTTGATGGGAAGATAACAGCATTCTGTGCACCTTGGAGTATAGTCATGCTGGCCACATGACCATGGAAGCATCTTTGGAGCACACTGGCTCCCTTGGCTAGGAAATGGAGATGAGCACTGGCCCCTAGAGCTGGACACAACTGAATGGGGGATATTTTTTTTACATCTAAACATTTGAATATTGTTAGTATGGTTATTTTGGAGCAACATATATGTAATAATTTCCCCCCTTGTGTCCCCATTAAAAGTTACAGTTAAGCAAAATCTATTGGAGGTCTCAGAGTACTACACCAAAGGCTTTTAGGATCCATATACAGTTCTAAGGCTTCAGATTGTGATCCTTTGGTTTAGAAGCTGGTCTGAAATTGGATCTGAAGTCCAGAAGCCTGAAAAGTCTCAAATAGTGAGTGCTAACAGCTGCCTATGCATGACCATTGGAAGGAAATATTTGTAATACAGTATCATGCTGTAGAGGATTCACTGAGAAATGGCTTAAAGTATAAAACAACCATATGCAACACTTCTTGGGCAGAAAACTGGTTGAAAATGAGAACAATGAACTGTGGTACAGGTAGTCCTCAACTTATGATGACAACTAGGACCAGAAGTTCCGTTGCTAAGCAAGGTGGTTAAATGAGTTGTACACAATTTTAAGAACTTTCAATCATGCTTGTTAAGCAAATCACTGCAGTTCTTAAATTCGGCTTTCCCCCTTGACTTTGCTTGTTGGAAGTTGGCTGGGAAGGTCACAAATGGTGATCACATGAAGCCAGGATGCTGCAACCATCATAATTAAATGCTGGTTGTTACGTGCCCTAATTCTGATCACATGACCATGGGAATGCTGTATAATTATATACAGTTGCAAGTGCGAGGACTGGCCATAATGGTCCTCTTTTTCCAGTATTGTTGTAACATTGAACAGTCACTAAATAAATGGTTGTAAGTTGAGGACTTCCTGTATTTTGCTGCAATTCCATTTTTATGTTGTCTGTGGCAGGTAAAAGTAATTGAACTCCCACAGCACAATAAAACCTAAATGCAGGTAAGCAAAACAGTACTGTGTCTTGTGCTGTATTCACAAATCATGCTATACCTAAACACATGATACTGTGGTTTAATGCGATAGGCTAGCTCACACAACATATTACACCACCAACTATTACATTTTAACTCTGCTTGCTGTTTTGTGTGTGAACCTCACTGTGAGTTTCTCTTAAGCCTTTGTCTTTTCCCATATCACAGTAAACTATTTATATTATCTACCTTGTAGTCATCCTAAAAAGGATGGTAAAAAGTGTTTTAAGATGCCAATCATAATCTTAAGAGAGTCTTATAAAGACTTTGGGGCATGGAAGAATAAAGGACTCTAAAATTAAATACAGCATAATGAAGTTGGCTGAGATGGTGTTCTCCATTGCCCATCCTATAACATTAGAATCTGAAGATAACTAACAAAATGGATGCCAATTCAATTAAAGTCAAACCAACATAAGTGCCTCTTGATCCAACATAAGATTAATGAATGGAGCTTCATCTTATGAAGTGTTATGATAGAAAGATCATTGGCTTGAAATATCTTTAAAAAGAGATTAGGCAAATTTAAGGGCGGTGGGATTTCCAAATAGCTATTGCCACTCTTCTGTCTCAAGAAACCAGAGACGGCTATGCTGCTATAGCTTTTGGAAGAAATACTGAAGTTGTGTTGCAAGGGTTGTTTGATATGCGATGATCTGTGATCATTTAAAAAAAATTATCTATTATGATACTCATTTGAGAAAACTTAGTATGAGAAGCAATGTTCCACTCTGTTCTGATAAGTCACACCCAACCTCGGGCTCTGTGTATAATGCTTAAAAAAGATTCTGATAACCTGGATGAGACTCAAAGAGCAATAAACATGATTAGACAACTAGAAATTGGAGAGTTTTCATGTACTATGTTGTGCTGTTCCCAGATCAGCTCTGTGCTTGTGTGTTCATATGCTGTTGTTTGTTGTTGTGCAACTGAGCCAATTTATTTCTGGCTCAGATGGAACATATCAAGAGTTGCCCTGGAAAGTCTCTCCTAACAGAAGTGTCGAAGCTTTATAAGCTTTTGGAGCAAGCTATTTTCCCATTGGCAGCAGATCTTCACTATTCCCAATTCTATAGCTTCTTCCCTGCAGAAGCCAGATCTTCAGACTTCCACACCAGCCCCTTGCAGCTGTTTTTAAACCAATAGGAATGATAATACCTTGGCAGCCTTGAGACTCACTGTGATGCAAATGCTGTTAGAGTACAAAGAATATTTCCCTCAGTTACAAAACACCTTTTTCAACTTGATTTCAGGACATGGAATAAACAAAACACCACATTCTACCAACTTCTCAGATTCTACAATACAGGCAGTCCTTGACTTATGACCCCATTACAGTCATCAAGTAAATTGTGGAACTTCTGTTGCAGTCGTCAAGTAAATTGTGCCCAATTTAACAATCTTTTTTTGCTACTGTCATTAAGCAAAAGCTTCCCCTATTGATTTTGCTTGTTGGAAGCTGCCTGGGAAGGTCTCAGATGGCAATTACATGACCCCAGGATGTTGCAACTGTTGTAAATACATTGCCAGTTGCCAAGCACCCGAATTTTGATCATGTTGTGGCCATGAAGAGGCTGTGACAGTCATAAATGTGAAGACCAGCCGTAAGTCACTTTTTTAGCATTGTCATAACTTTGAATGGTCGCTAACAAATGGTCATAATCAAGGACTACCTGTATCACATCAGAGACTACACAATCAGATGAAAGAAATTCCTAAATACACAAAACCAGGAAATCTGAATCATCACATCATCTCAAGCATTATAATTATGAACTAATATCAGGTTTCAGAGAGTCTATACTCAGACCTTATGCCACCAGCACTAATAACTACATAAGAGACATTACTGACTTCCTATGAAAACTCACTCTATAGACAATCTTCTTAATGACAAAATTTTAACCATCATGTGTGGGTGTTGAGGGAGTGTATAGCAATATTCCCCACAAAAATGGACTTCAAGCCACCAAGAATATCATCACTGATGGCAAAACAACATGCCTTGCCACCAGACTGTGACTTTGTAGTTATTCACAACTACTTCATTTTTGGCACTAACTGTACTCCCAAATCAATGGCACAACTGTCTCCTTATTATGACATCATCTTCATGGCTCATCTAGAACACTTTCTTAATTCTCACTACTTGAAGCCCCTCCTTTACTAGAGATTTATTTGAGATATTTTAAATTTTTGGACCCATGGAAAGGAACCTCCTTCAAATTCTGTCACAACTTCAACAACCTCTACCCCAACATCAACCTCAGCCTACACCTCTTAACAGAACAAGTGCTTCCTTCATGTCACTGCAAAACTATACAACAGACACTTTATATCATGTTAACAAGAAACCTACTGTACATATTGCCATATATACCTAGTTGTATACAGCTTCCATCCAAAACATACCACCAATTCTATCACCTATACGCAGACTATATTTCTATTGCATTTTTTCTGATCTATTTGACAGAGATGTTCAACTGATGGAATTAAGCCAGGCATTCAGGAGACTAAGCAACCCACCAACAAGATCAATAGACAAATCAATTGAGACAGATCAATTCCCAAGGAGGACCTATTAAAAGACAGATGATAGTAATAGAAACACAGAACACCACTGGTGGTCATCTACAGCTCACAGCTCAAACCACTCAAAAGCATTATTAGTACAATACAATCCATACTGGACAACAACGTGACAGGCCTAAGCATCCAAGCTGAAGTAGATTCTCATAGGCAACAAGCAACAACAAGGCAATAATGCCAACAAGGGAACCAGACCTTGCAACAAACCCTTATGTCTACTTTCCCCCCACATCTATACCAACACCACCATTTCAGGCTCCAACATATACCCACACAAGATTAGAGTGCCTTCACATGTTCTTTCTTCAATGTGATATTCATATCTGCCAGCAGTGCCCCTCTGAATTCTTTATAGGACAATGGGACAAATTTTGCACAAAAGAATTAATGGACCACAGGATTTAAAACAAGAACAAAGTAACACAAGAACATTTCAACCTCCTACATCTACATTCCATGGTGGATCTCAAAGTGACTGTTTTGGAAAAGTGGGATTTTAGCAGCACCTTCCAGTGAAAAATTGTTGAACTTGTATTCATCAAAACCTTTTGGAAATCTTAGAAGTTCTCAAAAAAACTCAATGCAGTTTTAATAAATTGCAATTCTTAATTGATAAAGTACTTGTACTCGGTCTCACATGTCAGCTGCATTTGCGTAACTAAATTCTCTTCCCCTCAATTTCCCCCAACCCCATTTTAAACTCTACTTCAGCCTAGCCACTCTGCATCTGATGAAGTCCACTGGAGCTCACAAATATTATGTCTTTTAATGAAATGTGTTAGTTGGAAAAGGTGCTATCAAACTCCATTTGGTTTTTTGCTACCATAAATTAATAGCAATAGCAATAGCACTTAGACATATACTGCCCCATACTGCCCCTCTCTAAGCCATTCACAGTGTCAGAATATTGTGTCCAACAATCTAGGTCCTCACTTTACCAACCTCAGAAGGACGAAAGACTGAGTCAACCTTGAGCTGGTGAGAATCGAACTGCTGGAGTGAGCAGTGAGTTAGCCTGCAATTCTGCATTCTAACCACTGCGCCACCATGTCTCTAAATTAACAATATTTTCTATCATCATGGAATAATGATGACACTTACAGAAGACAGGGTCTGGCTGTATGTTGAGGAAAACATCTTAATGGTAGGAATAGTTTAGTCAATTATCTAGGAAGTTGGTGGCTACCTGTTTCCTGGATGCTATCAGGCAGAGAGGCTTGATAGACATTTCTCAAAGTGCTTTAATTTGGATTCTTTCTCTGTGCAGGATTGGCTAGTAATAGTTCCTTTCAACACTATGATGTTATGATCCATATGCAGTGAAAAGCCTTGTCAACTGATTTCTGGGGCACAAGACCAAATCTGTATCTATTTTTCCCTAATGGCAGTTGCTTATCCAACCTCATTCTCTTCTCCTTCTTCTTTAGAATATGACTATATTGCAGACTCCTTTGATACTCTAAATCAGCTGTCCCTAACTCCACACTCTCTAGCTCTGTTGGACTACAGTTCCTGAAAATCCTAGCCATATTAGCTGGAATTTTGAGCTTTATAAGCTAACGTATATGACAAGCATCAGGATAGAACAAAGTTGCCGTAAAACTGTAGAGCTGGAACAGACCATTATGTTTCTGAAACTTACCAGCTTTAAAATATGTGGACTTCAGCTCCTAGAATTCCTCAGCCACTTCTGGCTGGGGAATTCTGGGACCTGAATGCCACACATCTTAAAGTTGCCAAGATTGAGAAACACTGCAAAAAACAAGCATTTGCTCACTGCAAGAGTCTAAATGAAATCCTTCTTTAAAGATGGTTGCTTGAATGTACCAAGGGAAGGGGAACTGGTTCTATTATCAAACTACTTGTGCTATTAGGGGTTTTTTCCCCTAACATTCAATCTGAATCTACTTTCCTTTAATCTGAATCATGTCCTGCCTTTTACAAGGATAAAAAGGTAAAGGTAAAGGTTCTCCCGCACATCCGTGCTAGTCGTTTCCGACTCTAGGGGCCGGTGCTCATCTCCGTTTCAAAGCCGAAGAGCCAGCGCTTGTCCGAGGACGTCTCCGTGGTCATGTGACCGGCATGACTAGACGCCAAAGGCGCACGGAACGCTGTTACCTTCCCACCGTAGTGGTCCCTATTTTTCTACTTGCATTTTTATGTACTTTCGAACTGCTAGCTGGGACGAGTAACAGGCGCTCACTCTGTTACGCGGCACTCGGGATTTGACCCGCCAAACTGCCGACCTTCTGATCGACAAGCTCAGCATCCTAACCCACTGAGCCATCGCGTCCCTATTTACAAGGATACCTTGGGCCTTTTTCTATGTGATTACTTCCAGTTATTCAAAGAGGATTGTTTCTTTTTCTTTTTTTAAGTTTAGGGATGCCAGGATCATCCAAAGTTAAGCTTAGCCCAGCTTGGATCTACCAGCTGCCCTTTATGGACTAAAATGGTAATATGATACTTATTGTGTTATTTCTTTAAATAATTTAAATTATTGTTGGATTTATCCATACATATTGTTCAATTGTACAGTCACTTATGCGTTCGTGACCTCTCGTCTGGACTACTGCAACGCTCTCTACATGGGGCTTCCCTTGAAGACCACTCGAAGGCTCCAGCTGGTACAGAATGCAGCCGCGAGAGTTGTCTTGGGAGTCTCCCGGTACTCCCATGTTACACCTTTGCTCCGCGAGCTGCATTGGCTGCCAGTTGTCTTCCGGGTGAGGTTCAAGGTTTTGGTAATGGTTTTTAAAGCCCTACATGGCATGGGTCCGGAGTACCTCGGGGACCACCTGCTGCCGGTGTCAACTTCCCTCCGCCCTGTGCGTTCCCACAGAGAGGGCCTCCTCAGGGTGCCACCGGTCAGAGAATGTCGGCTGGTGGCCCCCAGGGGGAGGGCCTTCTCTGTGGGTGCCCCGGCTTTATGGAATCAGCTGCCGGTTGAGCTCCGGATGGCACCTGACCTTCGCTCCTTCCGACGCGACTTGAAGACCTACCTGTTTGAACAGGCCGGCCTGGCCTGATGGGGGATGCGTTGGGGTTTTTATTGGGGATTTTTTACATTTTTCTACTGTTTTTAGTTTGGGCTCGTGTTTAATTCTCTTTTTAATTTTTGTAATTTGTATTTTTATATATGCCCTGTTCACCGCCCTGAGTCCTTCGGGAGAAGGGCGGTATACAAATATAATAAACTAAACTAACTAACAATTCTGTGTGTTTTTAATTTATTCTACTTCTTTATATGCACTTTTTAACTGGAATCCTGGTATAAAAGCAAATGAAATATTTTAAAAGTTATCTACCTTCACTCGTTTTTTACTTCAAACCCAACCAGGCCCAATTCCTTCAATACTT
This sequence comes from Vipera berus, assembly GCF_964194415.1. Lineage (NCBI taxonomy): Eukaryota > Metazoa > Chordata > Lepidosauria > Squamata > Viperidae > Vipera > Vipera berus. The sequence continues at coordinate 85,567 of NW_027673608.1, forward strand.
TTCACAGGACTATTGCCCTAATTATCTTCATTGTTCTCTCATTTTGTTTCAATCTGTCTCACCATTGTTCATGTTTTGCCCAAAACGATACCAAGTAGTTCAGATGGAGCCTGACTTAAAAAATATATACAGGTAGCCCTTGACTTACAACCGTTCATTTAGTAACCATACTAGAATTATAGAATAGAATAGAATAGAATAGAATAGAATAGAATAGAATAGAATAGAATAGAATAGAATAGAATAGAATAGAATAGAATAGAATAGAATAGAATAGAATAGAATAGAATCTGGAAGGGACCTTGGAGGTCTTCTATTCCAGCCCCCCCACTTAAGCAGGAGGACCTGCTGCTAGACAAGTGACTGTCTAGCCTCTTCTTAAAAATCTCCAGTGATGGAGCGCCCACAATTTCTGGAGGCAAGCTGTTCCACTGGTTAATTGTCCTCACTTTTAGGAAGTTTCTCCTTAATTCTAGGTTGCTTCTCTCTTTGTTCAGTTGCCAATCATTGTTTCTTGTCCTGCCTTCTGGTGCTTTGGTGAATAGTTAGACCCCCTCTTCTTTGTGGCAGCCCCCCAAATACTGGAATGCTGCTATCATGTCTCCCCTATTTCTTCTTTTCTTTAAACTAGCCAAACCCAAGTCCTGCAGCATTTCTTCATATGTTTTAGTCTCCAGGCCTTTGATCATCTTACAGTAGTTGCTCTTCTCTGAATTTTTTCCAAACTCTCAACATCTTTTTTGTGATACGGTGACCAAAATTGGCTGCAGTATTCCAGGTGTGGTCTTACTAGGGTTTTATAAAGCGGTACTAATACTTCGTATGATCTTGATTCTATGCTTCTGTTTATACAACCCAGGATTGTTTTAGCTTTTTTGGCTGCTGCTGCTCCTAGTAAAGTGATCGTCCACTAGGACTCCAAGGTCCCTCTCACAATTACTGCTTTTGAGTCAGGTCTCACCCAATCTGTATTTGTGCCTTTGCTTTTTTCTGCCTAAGTGTAAAACTTTGCTTTTCTCCACACTGAAACTCATTTTGTTGGATAGGGCCCACTGTTCAAGTTTGTCAAGATCTTTTTGGATCCTGAGTTTGTCTTCTGGGGTGTTGGCTACTCCTGCCAGTTTGGTGTCATCTGCAAGTTTGATGAGTTCCCCTTCAATTCCCTCATCTAAGTCATTGATGAAGATATTGAAGAGTACTGGGCCTAAGACGGAACCTTGTGGTACCCCACTGCTTATTTCTCTCCATGTGGATGTAGTGCCGTTGAGGACTACTCATTGAGTACAGTTTGCCAGCCAGCTACAGATCCATCTGGTGGTGATGTTGTCTATTCCAACTTTTTCTAGCTTACCAAGGAGTACATTGTGGTCTATTTGTGAAATGCCTTACTGAAATCTAAATGTACTACCTCCACAGTATTTCGCTGGTCTATCAGTTTAGTCACTTTATCGATGAATGAAATAAGATTGGTTTGGCACAATCTGGTTTTGAGTAAGTTACAAAGGCACTGAAAAAAGTGACCCATGACCATTTTTCACACTTAAGACCGTTGCAGTATCCCCATGATCACATGAACAAAATTTAGGTGCTTGGCAACTGACTCATGATGGTTGCAGTGTCCCAGGGTCATGTGATCCCCTTTTGCGACCTTCTGTCAAGCAAAGTCAATAGGGAAGGCAGATTCACTTAATAACCATGTGTTATATCTTAACATTCACTTAACAAATGTGGCAAGAAAGATCGCAAAATGGGGTCAAATTCACTTAACAAATGTCTCACTTAGCAAGAGAAATTTTGGGTTCAACTGTGGTTGGAAGTCGAGGACTACCTGTATATTTCTTGTGATTTGGAATGTATGTTTCTGTTGATGCAACCTAAAATTGTATTTGCCTTTTTTGAAGCTACGTCACACTACTGACTCATATTTAACTTGCAATCCACCATTAATTGAAAATCCTTTTTTGTAATTACTATTACCAAAACAGGAATTCTTCGTTGTTTTCCCGTGTCCTGATTTCTGTTTCTTAAATTAAGAAAATTGGGTTTCTCTGTTGATTCTTTTAATTTTCATCACAGTTCTCTAACTGATCTTGCTTTGGTGAATTTTTGACAATAATTGTCAGAGACTAAAAGGTGGGGAAATCCAGCAGCTGCTTTTTCTGTTGTTGCTTTTTCCTCCTCAGTCTCCTCACAATTAACACTCTCTATGCTGCCCAGCTGAAAACATAAATCTGCATCAGTGAGGAAATGTGTGTGGTTCGGAAAATAGTGTGCACCTCCATTCCCCAAGTCCTAATTGCTGTTTAATTATTTGTACTCCTTTGGTGCTTGTGGGGCCTGTGTAACAAAATGGATTATTCAAGGGGTTGAATGACAAAAGCAGTGTTGCAATGCAGGCCCTGCCTCCTTTTGTACGCATGTCATAATGTCACTGCACATAAGAAAGAGATGGAGTTGCACTATAACAAGATCTTTGTCATTCTAACACAAGCAGCATCCTCATGAGATGCCCACTATGCTAGGGAGGTTTCCAAAGAGCCTTGGTTTGTAATATCAGACTGGCACAAAACTAGCAATAAAAGAGTTACAAACTCTGAATCTTTTGGAGAACTGCCTGCAAAACACATTCCAACTTGAGAGGAAACCAGGTATCAAAAGAATAGAACACTGGAAGAGGGGAACATGAAAGGCTCAGCTTAATTCAATTGTTGTGCTCCATTCAAAAGAATTGCAAAGATAAAATGAGAAAGGGAAAAATGGCACAGATTGGTTCTGTTCTTCCAAAACATTTAACTGTGTTAGTAAGTTGTAGAATACTAAAACAGACCAGTTGATCCAGTCAATTAATCCCCAAGGGTTAAATCTGGAAACCACACAAATCAGTCATACACAGGATTAAACTAATTCTACTCAGTTGCTTGTGGGAACATCTAAATCCAGTCAACTCACTCAATTCATCTAGAACTCCAAAGAACAGAGCTACCAATGAACAGAGAAAGAGGTGTTGAAAGTGCAAGTTTGTGTTCAGTGTAGTTCACTGCCAAGATCTGGAGGTGTCAGCTCTTTGTTGTAGACCAATCAAGAAGCATCAACTATGAAGACCAACAGTAACTTTACCGTAAGGTCACAATAACAGAATCTTGCCAGTCCAAAAGCTCTTCACCCTCCCCTTTATATTTCAGAGAACTAGAGAGGGTCCCTTCTAAGATGCTTCTCACACCCCCTTTTCTTCTGTGGACTGAGATATCTTTTGCATGATGGCTGTTTAGATTGTGGCTCTTCTTCCTCCTTCCTCCTTTCTCACAGCCCATAACACACAGCACAGAAGATACTACCCAAGCTCTGATTGCCTGGCCATGCCAGTACTCTCCAGCAAAAGAATTCATGGGATGCTCCAAGTCCTTCCCAGATAAAGCGGGCAGAGATTCTGTGTTCCTAAGGTGGTGAAGTTGTGTTCCAGTTCATGTGATTGTGTGCTGCCAGAACTACTGGTAAATAACACCAGGTGGATTGATGGCTGACTGGATTAAGTGTGAGGGGGGAAGCAGGATCAATAACTATTGATCAGTAGTGCTAGGAGAACATTGCATTCTGGAAAGACCCAAAATAAAGTAGGATCTGTTACTATCTATTGCAGCATGAGGTTCTGTCTTCCAGAAAAACCCCTCATATCAGTCAGTCACTGAGGAATTTGTCTTTCTTTTTAAAACTTCATTAAGTTTCGACAGGAGATAACATATACAGAAACAAAAAAAAATAGAAAAAGAAAAGATCAGAAAAAAAGTGTAGAAAAAGAAAAAAATAGAAGATTTATTTATATTTACAGAGATAAATATAAAATTCGTTAACCTCTTACTTTAAGGTTAAATACACAGTATTTCTATAATCATAAACAGCTCTAATCATCAAATCCCCAAATCAAAGTTTCATTTCTTTCAGCTAAAAGCAACAAGTCCAAAAGTGGTCTCCAAGTAGAAACAAAGCTAGACAAAGTCTTTTCTTGGATCAAATTAATCAATTTCTTCATCTCAGACAATTCCATTAACTTCACCATCCACTCATCCATTGTGGGGATTTTTAAGTTCTTCCATCTCTGTGCATACAAAAGTCCTGCTACTGTTATTATATAAAGAAATGAAGTCCCATGTTTTCTTTCAATATGTTGATCCATCAAACCTAAAAGCAAAACATCTGGTTTCAACTGTACATTTATTTTAAGAATTCTCTGAATTAAAAAACATATCTAGTCCTAATGTGGGCCAAGTTTGGACTAGCGGTGAAGGCACCAGGCTAAAAAGCAGGAGACTCTGAGTTCTAGTCCCACTTTAGTCATGAAAGTTAACTGGGTGGCCTTGGGTCAGTCACTCACTCAGCTCAGCCCAACCTACCTCACAGAGACATTGTTGTGGGGAAAAGAGAAGGAGGAAGATGAGTTGAGAAGGGAGGGAGGGAGGGAAAGAAAGAAAGTTAGGCTGATAGATTGGAACTATCCCTTTCCTAGGGATGACATGATAGCAGTGATCCTGTTGTGTATTAATGTAAATTCATAAGGGCAGTTATAAATGGTTAATTATGTGTAGTTTAAGGGACGCGGTGGCTCAGTGGGTTAGGACGCTGAGCTTGTCGATCAGAAGGTCGGCAGTTTGGTGGGTCGAATCCCAAGTGCTGCGTAATAGAGTGAGCGCCTGTTACTCGTCCCAGCTTCTGCCAACCTAGCAGTTCGAAAGCACATAAAAATGCAAGTAGAAAAATAGGGACCACTACGGTGGGAAGGTAACAGCGTTCCGTGCGCCTTTGGCATCTAGTCATGCCAGCCACATGATCACGGAGACATCCTCAGATAAGCGCTGGCTCTTCGGCTTTGAAACGGAGATGAGCACCGGCCCCTAGAGTCGGAAACGACTAGCACGGATGTGCAGGGGAACCTTTACCTTTATGTGTAGTTTAAATCCTTAATTGTCTGTCTATGACTTTGCAAGCTTGTGTTTTAGGCGGGAATGTTCGCTTTAAACTCATTGGTTGCTGCCTAGCAGCAGTCTGTATAAATAGATGTCAAGCGGCTGTTAGAACTGCTTCTGTGTTGACTCAATAAACAGACTGTTACTTTCCCTCTCGTCTCTTCAATGCCTCACAGATCATGGTATTTAACAGTTCCAATATCTCAGGGGCTGCCACAAAGAAGAGGGAGTCAAGCTATTCCCCAAAGCGCCTGAAGGCAGGACAAGAAGCAATGGATGGAAACGAATCAAGGAGAGAAACAACCTGGAACTAAGGAGAAACTTCCTGACCATTAGAACAATTAACCAGTGGAACAACTTGCCTCCAGAAGTTGTGGATGCTCCAACACTGGAAGTTTTTAAGAAGAGATTGGACAACATTTTTTCTGAAATGGTATGGGGTTTCCTGCCTGAGCAGAGGGTTGGACTAGAAGACCTCCAAGATCCCTTTCAACTCTGTTATTCTATTCTACTCTAATATTTCTTAGCTTTCTTACATGTCCACCAAAGTTAGTGTAAAGTGCCTTCATATTGATTTCAGAATATATTTGACACTCCCTTATACATCTTTGAAAAACCTGGTGTTAAATACGAATGATACATCATCTTATAAAAATTCTCTTACAAATACTGAGGAATTTCTCCATGATATTCTGATCCTCAGAATGGAGTTCATTCCTCATTCAACTGGGTGGTTGGTTGGTTTCCTTCCCTAATGGATTTCAGTTTATCTAAAGATTTTTGTATCCTTCTGCTATAGCTGAGCAGACCTCCCCTTCCTCTGCTTCTGAATAAGTAATGTTTTTTTAATAAGCTTACAGTACTGAGTAAAAAAAACCCACTAACACAGAATAGCCCTGCATCATCCAGAGATGGAGCAAGCTCATGGGCTCCCAGTAGCCTTAAATTATTTAATTAATTTATTCTTCACTACACACAAGCTGTTTTATCTTAGGAATTATTAATCCATTCTGAAGAATCAGTGAGATGGGAATATATAAATATAAAGAGAGAAAGAGATGAATAAATATATAGGAGAAAAATGACAGATCTGCCCCTTGTGGTGAAACCTGCATTGCTCCAAGAGAAATTAAGCAAAACCGAAATTGTATTATCTTCCTCATCATTTTCTGATCCACATCTATTACTTTGCACTATGAAATATGCTTTTATGCCAAGGGTTCCTTGGTTTTTCTTTATGTAAATGAGAAAGGAATATTAGTCACCTCTTTCTCAAGGGAATCAGCAGTTGAAGAGAACACAATTATGCAACATTAAAACTGGCCATAAAATCTGAAATTAAACCATGTATGCATTTCTTGGAAAATTAGGCTGTGCTTTTACTTATTGTGAGATACTAGCATTTTGTCAAGCAGAATGTAAAATAAAATCAAGAGAAGAACTGGTGGCAGAGGGATGTAGTTGCCCACAATTCCCTTATTTGCAATTATTAGAAAGTTTTATAATAGACAAGCGAAGTTATGGTTCTGAACATTGTAAGGCTGACTTTGGAATAGAATTGTGTACAAATAATGAACATGTAATTGCAAAATGTACAAATGTCTATTCAAATTTGAAACAAATGAAAGAATGTATGATAAAGTGGGTTAAATTTTTTGGTTATAACATATAGATGAAACAATGAGAAATTAAGTGGCTGAAAGCATTGCATTTAAAGTTAAGCTACAATCTTATAGGGAACTTTTATAAAATGATGTACCATTGATATGTGTCACAAGAGAAATTGTCTATAAAGGCATGTCAAGCTTATCATGGAAATGTGAACAACAAGAAGGGACATTCTATCATCTTTCTTGGATGTATAAAAAAATAGAAAATTCTTGATTACTGAATCAGCGACTCTGGGTGGCTTGAATACAGAAGTTAAAAGTTAAAAACCAAGACAATGGGTGGCCTGGGGGTAAGAATCTTCTCTATTCTGTCAGCTACTCCAAACATAGCAGGCTCCTGTAAGAGCCCCAGATTAAGAGGCAGAGCCATCTAGAAGGCCAGGAATGTTGGGGCAGACCTCACATCCGAGGGGAGAATATTCCAAAGGGCAGGAGGGGCCACAGCAGAAAAGGCTCTTCTCCTGGACCCCACCAGTCAAAATTCTTTGGACAACGGGATTTTCTTTCTTGCTGTTTTAGGTTTCTCTTTGATTTTTCTTTTCTTTCTTAGTTTATATTATTTATTTTATTTTCAAAAAATTGTTAAGAAAAAATTATACAAAAAAAGAATAAAAGCTTGTGTTTTAAAAAAAATAATGAAGAAAGTTTGAAGCAAAACAATGTGTTGCATTTGATGTACAGGTAATCCTTGACTTTTGACCATATTTGGGACTGGAAAATTCATTATGCAGTATGGTTGCTAAGTAAGACATCACATGACAAACATCTAATTTTATGATCTTTCTTTAGGGCAATCATTAAGCAGGACATTTGTGATCTTCCCTGCTGGTTTCATCATTGAGTTTGCTTGTTAGAAGCCAGCAGGGAAGATCACAAATGATTATGTGACCCAGGACACTTCAACAATCATCAGTATAGTACATATCAATTGCCAAGTGCCTGAATCAAAATCACATGAACATGGGGATGATGCAATGGATATGTGTGAGGACCTGTCCTAAGCTTTTTCAAAGCCATTGTAACTTCAAACAGCTGCTAAACAAATTGGCTGTAAGTCTAGGTCTACTGATTTATTCAGATATGCATTTCTCTTACTTATCCATCAGATTTCTGGGTTATGCAGTTGTACTCTGATTTAAAGCTCTACAAATCAGTTTGCAAGAAATTCTTGGACTTGTGCTGTCTATTATTGAATCCTCATTTTGCTTTACCCCCATCCCTTTAAATCACTTCTGTTTGGGACTTGGTGCAGATGGCAGAACAGCTGACCTCAGGGTGAAGGCAGACAAAAAGGAAAGGAAAAGAAACTTAGTTCCTTCCCTCGTATTTTTCTCAGTATATACTGTGGGATCTTGTTGGATATTTGCAAAGTAATCTAAGCAAATGATAAGAAAGGAATCTATCCTGCTGCAAACTCGCCATCAGATACTGTTAAAAAGCTAACATGAACTGTAAAACTGAAAGGTAACATGTTGACACATTGTCACTCCAGCTTTTTCCCCAATACCTCTAGCTGTAAATAGTGTGACTAGAATGGCAAAGCTAGTTTGGTCTAGTGGTCAAGGTGCTGGTCTACAAACTAGGAGACCATGAGTTCTAGTCCCATTTTAGGCATGAAAAAGCAGCTGGGTAACTTTGGGCCTATCACTCTCTCTCAGCCCAACCCAACTCACAGAGTTGTTATTGTGGGAAAATAGGAGGAGAAAGAATTATTAGGTATGTTTGCCGCCTTAAGTTATTTAGAAACAATAATAAAGGTTGAAGGAAAAATCTTTACCAGGGTCCAATCCAAGCTGGGAATAATCAAAATGGAGACTGCTTTAGAAAGAAGGTTGTAGTTTATTGAAGAGGAGAGCCAGACAGAAAGATAGCTCTGGAAAAACTGACTGCATGTAGCAAGGAGTGGTGGGTTTTTATACCTTCTGGGGCTCTTGAGGTTGTTTCCTGTTCCTGTTTGAAGCTTTGTATTTCCTGTGTCATGTACTTTGACCTGAGTCTGAGTGTGCCCTTTTGGTATTAGTGGGTTAATCCCATTATGTCTCCTGTCCTTAGAATTTGGGTGGGGGTATGTAGATTTTAGGTGTCCTTGTCTTCCTAATAGCTTCCTGGCTCCAACCTTCCTGAATGGATTATTACATCTGCATTTCTAAAAGCTGGCCTCTCCCTAGTTTCTGCCTGGGGGAGAGGGGCTGGGGCTGGTTTCTGTCTTTTTTAAGATCTTCTCCATTATTCCTTTGGGGAAATATATTCTACCTTTTTTAATATTCCCCAAAATATTTTTTTTCTCTGGATTCTTCCCACAGTGGGATGAAATAACTAAATAAATAAAATAAAAAGAGAGAAAAGTGGGCTATTTTGACTGTTCTTGCAACTTTTCCAGAGTCCAAGGAATCCAGATAAGTCAAGTAGAGGTGCAACTGATAGTTCTGTTTACCTCTTCTTCTCTGCAGGGACTGGCCAGCTCCAAAGGGCCGGGCTGCTTCTTGAAATTTTTGGAGTAAGCATCTTAATGTGGAAGTTTCCTCAGAACTGAGACCAACTGTGTAGTTTGGGTGGGATGGATGTCGTGAGAGAGTAATGATTGTCTTGAGTTCAGGAGCTGGAAGGAGGTGAGATGAGGTAAGAGTTCCTGACAAAGGGGGAACCAGACTACCCACAAACTCAGTATTTCAAATCATTGTGAAAGAAGAGGCTAGCTTTGCTGGCCTTCCAAATTTACCACAGTTGAATCAGAAATAATTTGGGTCCTCTCTCACACAGAGGCAATGTGGCAGAATCAGAGCAATCTGGGGCTGCTTTTGCACCAATGCAGCATCTTCATGCTAAGGTGCCTGGACATTCAATGCTAATTTCAATCTTCTTATATCCTGTTTATTTCTTTTGAAAAGCAGGAAGCAGCCACTTGGTAGGCATTAGATAGCTCCACCATTAGAAACAGTGGGTAACGGGGAACGAAATAAAACAGTACAATCTTCTCCAATGTTTCTCAACTTTGATAACTTTAAGATGTGTGGATTTCAACTCCCAGAATTCCTCAGCCAGCATGGGGAATTCTGGTAGCTGAAATCCACACATCTTAAAGTTGCCATGGTTGAAAATATCCTGTTCTAAGCTAAATTGTTTCTCTTAGCTCTGTAGTGATGCTGAAGACTGCCTAAAACACTTGTGTGAGGACACCCATTGTCTCAGAAAACAAAAGTTCAGGATGAAGGCCAAGTTAGGGTTGATAGCTGTGCATGTGGGTATAGGTTTACACTTATAAAAAGAAAAGAAAACTAATTATGAACTCTGTATTAAATTTCCATTGCAACTTTCCTTCAAAAAGCCCAAGATAGCATTCAAGAATTCTTCATTTCCAGCTATAACTGGCAATAGTTTGGGGTAATAGGGTTGAAACAGAAGTAGCTCAAGGCATCTTCATGGCTGAACAGAGAACTAAATGGGGATTAAATTCAAATTCTGAAAGACAACCTTTCCCAAGCTGGCACCCTACTGTTCTAGAAATAGCTAGGTAATTCAGTCCAGTTCATACAAAGTGGATATATTTTTTAAAGTACTAAATAGGTAGTGGCTGACTGCAAAGGATAGAATCCTATTTCATTGCACCGTTGGTGGGGTGTGGGATGCTTAGAAGGATTAAGGCACCTGTGGATGACAGCCCATAAGTACTGGGGGCAAAGCATAAATTGGGATGCTGCCTCTTCTGGGTAGGATAAGGTCTCTTCCCCCCCCCCCCACACACACAGCTCCATCTCTGAGCATTTGAGGTCTTCCTGGCCACATCTGTTGATCTGCTCAAAACATAATTATTGGTTAATGGAGATAACACCTCTGAATAACACCTGTGTCCCACCATCTCAATCATCTCATATTGTGGAATGACATGGAATAGCCTGAGATTTGGACGGCTTCAACCAGAAGCCTGTTGGTCTTCTGGAAAGTCTTGAGGACCTGGATTTTTCCCCAGGTGCAGCTGTCAGGATCTTAGTGGAGCCGTGTATGATCTCTTCTGTGTTGTGAGACAGTTTTGCTTGGAGCCTCAGATACCATTGTTTTTAATTCTGTCTTGCCTTATGGTTTTTGTATTGTGTTATTTTACCCTGGGTTGGTCTGATGTTGTTCACTGCCCAGAGATATTTGCTTAAGATAGGTTGCCAGGGGCATTGTGAGAAAAGCAGAAATTGAAAAATGTTAAGATGATGGTGGGGGCTGCATTGTCAAAGCAGCTTGCACACATTAACAATGGGCTCTAATCATATAGTCCTGGTTACCATCTTGAGTTTTTTTGCCTCCCCCAACAGATGCCCCCATATAATTGTTTATCTGTTCATCTATCCATCCATCCATCCTTTCTTCTATCCAGACATTTTTAAAAGTGGCTTAGAATGTGTCAGTCCATTTTTTCCCAACTGCAATGAGCCCTCTAGAACAGCTGCTGTGATGTGATGGAATTTCTATAAACTGCACAACTTCTTAGTGTTTAAACAACTGTCAGCACACAACAAAAGCTACAGGCAAATAAATCTGCTTGCTCTTAGGAGCAATGAACTGAGCAAAGAATGAACTAAATGGAATTATTGAAATACTAGTTTATGGTGAATGCTAAATAGGGATATACACTCTGTAGAAAATTGATAGGCCAACGACACACAAAAGGCAAGTGTCAGAGTATTGTGTGTGAGCAGCAACAAGGAACAGGCAATGGAAAGGTGAATATTACAAAGCTGTTTTGTTTATTTGATTTACACTTCACTTCTTTGTTCAAAACAAACACTTAAAGTACTTATAATTCAAAGCAAATTAAAAATGGCAGAATACACAAAATAAAGAAGAGCAAATTAAAACATGAATAATATAAAGTAAGAAACAAGCAGAAAACTTTCTTCCCTGCATCATGTGCCAAATTGAGCTAATCCAACTTCTTATGCACAAAGTTCATGTGCTGACCAAATATATATAATCTGATCTAAAACCCAGAATGGTCTTTATGCATTTGGATTTATTGATCATTGCAATACTTTTAGTCCTGCACTTCTTTTTTGAGGAGTGTGAAGTAATTAAATAAAAGAATTAAATTTGTGGCTGGCTCTCCTTTTATTTCTTTCTCTACAAAACATGTTTTATTACAGAATGAAGAATACATAGAGGCATTGAGTCAGCCTGCAATTAATTTATTGTATTTCTACGCCCCCTTTCCTTTAGGAGCAAAAGGAGACATGTATGGCTCTCTAGCCTAATTTTATCCCCACAATAATTATCCAGTGACCTAGGCTGGACTGACAGAAATTGTGCACCCTGTATTCTTTGAGGTCATGGGGAGACAAAAACTTAGGTTTGCACTGGCAATTGCATATGTTTAAGTGATGGTTTATTGAACAATTATATTGGCCAAAAAAACATTTCCAAAATCCATATGAGAAGCCATTTCTTTATTTGACTAACAGGAAAGTCAGAGCACAGCATATAAGCTTGTGAGTGATCTGAAATTCCTCCCCCCAATTAATTAAACAAAACTTGGTGGGACAATAAAGGCTGCTATTAATTTAGTTTAAAGATTTATTAACCACCTATGTGTTCTACAATATTCCAGATCACTCCAGACAATTTAATCTTACAATAACAATCTAATGTTAAAGTAGAAGATGGGAGGGATTTAAGAACATTCCAATTATGTCTTATCAAGACTGGTACATTTAACAAATCAGTTATCAATAGATACATAGAGAGAAACCTCATTTACACACCAGTTGAAGGAGACAATAAAAAAAATATCAGAAGGAAACAAAAAGACTAGAGCACATTCCTTCCAGCAGCCAATATTCAGATAATCAGGGATCAGCACCAGACAAACAATCAGGCAGAAAATAATATTCTAATCAAGGAACCACCAAGGAGGAAATACACCCCCCCACCCAAATTGGGAGAGCAAGCTACTACAAATTTATACATAAACAAGCAGCAAATCCCACACTTACACTGAGGATATCACCTAGTTGGGTAATGGACAAGCAGCAAATCCCACACTTACACTGAGGATATCACCTAGTTGGGTAATGAAATGTGTGCGTGCAAACAAGCTCAGAGAGGACCAAGAACTCCACACCTGTGATCATTTCAGCTAAATTCAGGATTCTTTCTAGGCCTAGCCTTGTGTCTTAAGCACTAGGCCAAACTGGCTTTCGAGTCTGGAGATAATATATAGCCATTAATTCCACTAGCCATTGATAGCTCAGCCTGCCACAAAGATTTTTCAATAAAAGATCAATTCTGCCTCTTAAAAATAATCTACTTGAGTATCAGAACTGCCATCAGTTTTAGGAAAAACAGGCAGGTTCCTGATGAAATCATCTCTTCCGAAATGTCATTCGCATGGAAGGGGGTCAATCCCTTCCCCTTTAGGAAAGATAAAAGCTATGCTCTTTCAGTATAAACTAGAAATCTGCTTCTTATAATCTGTAGCAATGGCCACCAATGAAGGACTTAAAAGGAGATTTGACACCAATGGAGAATAAACTATCAATAGCTACAAGTCATAATAGCTATTTATTAACTTCAGTCCAAAAGGCAAGATGCCTTTTGGATACTAGGGAAATGATCACAGGACCTTAGTTTTTTTGCTCATGTTCCGCTTGAGAGCTTTCCATAAGTGACTGATTGGTTACTGTATGAACTGAATGCTGGACTGAACAGGCCTTTGGTCTAATCAAGCAGGAACGTTTTGCATTCTTATGCTCTCCTTCAAAGGCATATGACACTTCAAGAATTCCTCCCTGGACTTTCTTCCACAAATTTCATCTCCCTGTGCTAATGGCCTGTGAAATACCATGTTTCCCTTTCCTTTTTTTTTTTTTTTTTGAAAATGAGCGAGTTTTATTGGCGGATGTTTTCGGCAGGAAAAAAGAAAACCAATCTTGGGCATCGGGATGAAGCATCCAAGGTCCCAGTCTCCCCAAAGTAGATGCGGCTTGAGGCCCGTGCTTGGTTTTAGGGGGACCAATGTGGCCAGCTTGTGCTTGGAAATACTTGGGTGAATGGGGGGGACAAGAGACGAGAAGAATCAAGGACAATCCATTCCTTGCAAATAAATAGATAAATAGAAGGGAATTGGGGGATGCACTGTACTCTCCGAAGACCCCTTTTTTATCAGTACGGGAGAAGGGTAGAAGAAATATATTTTGTATGCCACAAAAGGGGGGGGGAAACCTTGTCGCACCCACATGTTCCTTTCAAACGAGGTTCTTTCCAGGCGACTTCAAAATCTCTGCTGAGCATGGCCCCAAATTCAGGAGAGGAACCAAAAGGAGAACCAAGACAATGGTGCTCCCCTTCTTGGTACATTCTTCAAGAACAGCTCAAGTCACTTCTGACCTGGCGGAAATGGCAAAGATTTCGGCTTATTTGAAAGACCATTCTCAACAACGTTATATTATGGAGTGGAAAAAGTGGATTGATTATATCCAGAACAAATATGGGACTAAAAAGTTTCATTTAGCATTTGTATAAGTCTTGATGTGATATTAGTATTGCTTGTAGTCATTTTATATGAGCTAGAGTGCGATAGACTTAATAGTTTATTGTTGTTAACATATGGTTGTTTATGATTGTTTTTATCTTTATACCTTGTATTTAGCTCTGGGAAGTCGGGGAGGGGGGAGGGGGAAAGGGGTGGGGGGAGGGTTAGGGAGGGTTAGGGAGGGTTAGGAAGGGTTGGGTGGAGGGAGGGGGGAGGGATTGTTAAAGATAAAATGTATTGTAAAACTTTTCAATAAAAAAAAAAAGAACAGCTCAAGTCACAAAAAGGTGACAAACGGGAACGGTTACCATGCCGGCTCCTTCCAAAGGCAGCCCCAACTTCTCTGCAAGAACCCTTCCCGGCTTCTGCAGATGATGGGATGAGAAAGCCGGGCTGTTCCTTGCCTGGAATGGGACAAACTTGGGACAAAACCAGGCAGGCGAGATGCTCTCCGCTCCCGGCAGAGGCGCGGGAGGAGCACCCGAGCGTCAAATTAAGATGGGGGGGGCGAGGGAAGTGGCTGGCTGGGGACAGGGGGGGACGTGTGTTGAGTTCCAAAAGGCAGGAGGAGTCTGAAGGGGGAGCCGACCTGAACGTCCCCATCGCTTTATGCTGCTCTGGTCTCAGCTTCAATCTTCTGCTCCCCGTGGAGGCTTTCCACTTCCTGCACCTGGGCCACGTTTTGCCGGATGGCGATTTCAGGGCCTCCGCCATAGAGCGTGCTCAAGTAGATCCAGGTCTCCTCCGAGATCTGCCCGTAATCGGCTCCCTGCTTGACTTGCATGTGGCCGCTTCCTTTGGCCACGGCAATTTTGGTGTTGTCAATCGGACCAGGGGGCTCGTTGTCCTTCCGTTTGACGAAGGCCTCCCATTCGTGGAACCACTGCATGCTGATGCAAAAGATGACACTTGGACACTCCTCGGCCTGGAAGGCTTTGTTCAGCTTGATGAAGGTGTCGATCTCCATCTTTCTATGCTTAGCCAGAGCTTCGATCTTTACCTGGCACACTGAGGTAGAGGTGATTGACGGCTGGGCCACCCCTAAACCTGTTATACAGGTATTCCCAAACATTCTGGGGAAGAATTACCACCAGGTCATCAATATAATGGTATTTAATCGGTGGAATTCCTCCGTGGGAGCAGAGGAAGGTGTGGTTGCTGATGGGACCGGGCTCCGTGAAGGTGTTGAACTTGTTCAGCCATTCCCGGGAGATGTAAAACTGCAGCAGGCCGGGCTCCTTCATGGTGGCCAAAGAGACGACTTTCTGGTGCTCCCGGAGAGCCTCCTCGGTGCTTTTCCTGTAAAACAAGATGTAATCCTCGGTGTTCTGCACGACCATTTCGTGCACTTCGGTGATATACTGGTCATCAAATTCGTACCACTGGCTGTTGATCGTGTTCTGGCAGTAGGCAATGTAATGTCCACTGCTGGCTGTGCCGTGGTGGCAAATCACCAAGAGGAGGTCGTAATTGGTGATTTTGGAGATGCTCTCCTTGGCCAGGAAGGGCCGCAGGTCCAGGCCTTCCAGGGGGAAGGAAACGTGACTGTTGATTTTGAAGGAGTACATGACTTCGTGCCGGAAATGCTTCAGATGGATGCAGAGGACCTCAGGCAGCTGAAGCACTTTACAGTACTTGATTCCGTCCCGCAACTTTTTACATCTTTCACAGCTCTACATGTTGTCACCTTTCAACTCATCTGCTGCAAAAAAGGCAGCCAGGCAGTCTTCCAGGGTAACAACAGGGCCCCAAAACCAGCTGGGGATACAGGACACCACAAACCTGCGAATGTAGTCCATGATGAAGGTGATCCAGCCCTGCGAGGCGGCATAGTTGTCACCGCACACTCCTGTCTTGACTGGCACATTTTGGTAAATGGCTAAATGCAGTTTAGCCAAGTCTTCCTTCCCGGGAATCGGCAGCGACAGATCCTGGAAGGTCTCTACGGTGGTGGAAACTCGGTCACAGGTGAGGCATTGGACAAGGCTGAGAATGGAGCCATCAAAGATGTCAGAGATGACGCTACGATATCGCAACTCTTTCTTCCTTTTTCCAGCCATCAACAGCTGAGCTTTCTTCAGCATGTATGAGGGTCCCAGCCTCACAGGGCTGGAATGCAGAGGATTCGAGAGTTTGGCGTACATATCATGGTGGATAGGGCTGCAGAGCCACAATGAGCAATGAGAGTAGGCATCATTATCTGGTTCTGGGATCCTCGCAGGGCTGGCGGGTCGAGGAGGAGGTGGCAGGAGCCCTTCCAGAGAAGCCCTGCCCTCCACCGCCATCACTGAGGTGTCAATGTCTGCATCTTCATCCACTTGCTCCGAGTTGCTCCACCGTTGGTGGCAGAATTTCCAATCCTTCATCTGTTCCTTCTCGGAGATGCTCCAGCCCACCTCATCCTGGATCAGCAGCTCCGCTTTGGCCGAGCCCGTTTTGCCCTGCCCGTCCCCTTCTCCGCGGTCGCTGCTCGAATCACAGGAGAGGAACTCGTCCTCTGAGGGGCTGCGGTCCCCCTCCCTCTTCTCATCCGTGTCGCTCGCATCCGAGTCATGCAGCTTGGCCATCACCAGCTCCTTCAGCTCTTCATGAAGTTGGTCCATCAGGCAGCAGAGAAATTCCTGGGTGTCCTGTTGTGCGTAGCCCCGGAACATGGGGTTGATCAGCTTGATGCTGTGGGAGAGGCTGCTGGGAACAACGTAGCTCGGGCGCTTTTTGTGCCAGACTTCCGAGATCAGCTTCTGGTAACTTTTGCAGAGCGCCGGCTTCTTGTCGGTTGTCACGAGCCATCCGCATTCGAGGAAGAACTGTGTGAGTGGGGGGCAGTTGGAGAGAGCCTGGAGAGCAGCGTTCATGTAACACAAATTCCCCAGGTTTTTCATTCCCATAAGGCCTCTTGGTTTTAGGTCGTCGTCTTCCGATTCCGATTCTCTTTCGTCAGCGACGGCGATTGGGATAGCTTTGAGCGGATGGACAGGCGGGAGAGCATCCTGGAGCAGGAATTCACTGTTCTGTTCCATAAATATGTAAGGCAGGTTGGCAGGATGGGAAGCCAGATTTTGGTCCAAGAACACCTCCTTCTCGCATGCGTAGCACCACACCCGAAACGTGGTCAGGTTCACCGTCAAATTGTGCTTTTTGGCCTGGGTGTGCAAAGTGCTGTGATCTACAAAGGACTCCCCACAACTGACATAATGGCAACCAACCTGAAGGCAGGCCTATAGATTTGGTCCTCCCGCACCGCAAGACTGGCATGTTCCCTTGGATTTGAAAAGCATGTCGTCCTTGGTGACCTCACCTATGCAATCCAGGTGAGGTCTCTTGTGTCCCCCATCTTGTGCCTGGGCTCGGACAAACAACAGGCTTCTTTTTCCAGGCCAGCTCAGGCCACCGTCCGTGCTGGCCGGGGCCGCCTCAGAGGGCGACCCCATGTTTCCCTTTCCTGTTGCCCCCTTGGGAGCCAAAAAACAAGCCCTGGGGAGGGAATGGAGAAGTAAACTGTAAATTGTTAGAAGGAGAACTATTTCAGTGTGAAACAAATCTCTTAAACATTAATAATGGTCCCGGAGGTTTCCCCCCCCCATAATTTGACAGTCCTGCACCAGTTAATGAATCAATGCAAGAGGAAAGCATGATAACAACAGTGCCCAAGGAAAACTGGATCTATGAGGTGTGGCTGAAGCCACAGTGAAAGAAACACGCCTGTGACCCAAACTTACAAAGGGGGAAAGTCAAAACAGTTACTACTGGGCCTCTTATGAAAAGGAATCCAACTTGGAATTATCAGTACTTCTTATGAAGGGTACTTTTACCATCTCAACTGCTTTGACAGATTGTTTATTTCTCTCACACCTTAATGAGGTTCCATGACAATGTTGAAGATAAAGCTGACCAGACTAAGCCTGTCCAAAGTCTTAGGAACCATATGACATCATAATTTAAGAAGCCAAGACATTTTTCAGGACCTTACAAGACCAGGAGAGTCCTAAAAGAAATTGATGACAAACCACTTCCGTACTGTTGCCAAAGAAACTACATAGACATGTTCAATCAATAAAAACTGAGATTGACTTGAGAGTAATTTCACTATTGTGCTCAGATATTATTGAAGAATTCCAGATGGAATGAGACAGTTTGATGAGGAAGGTCCTGTATTTGTGCAAAACCAAGTCTATTCCAGGTGTTTCTTACATGATGCCCGAAATGCCAAGGCAACCAATTTTGGCTGCTTCTGATCCCAAAAATCTGTACTGTCAAATATGCCTATGACAAAATGGTGTCAGTTCTCAATATTCTAAGTTACTCAAGGAGTACTCACCATTGAGGAAACTATAGTCTTTTAACGATTTCCATGGTATAGGATGGATCTTGATACTGATGTTCCTCACAAAGACAAACTGCAGACCAGATTAAGTTACCAGTCATTTCTAGTCACCAAACAGTAGGTCAACTTTACCTACTGTTTTAGTATGTTCAAATCCATGGATAATGGAATGGCTTCATAGAATGCCAATGTTGTGATGAGCAATTTAAAATGCTTTGTTACCTCCTGGCCCCATTAGCACTTTTAGGATATTTCTGTGCAACTAGGCAATAGACATAAATATCATTTTGTACAGGAAATTTGCCCACGACTTTATTTATGTACATATAGCTTCTATCCAGAATGAATCATAATTTCCATTGTTTATAGGGGGGAGGGCGTTTTCAAGCTGTTGGGTATATTTGAATGTTGACAACATGTTGAAGAAGTTTTTGCAAAATGGCTGCTGCTGAAACTTGCCATTTTCAAAATGGCTGCTATGGCAATATAACCAGTTGCCAAGCACCATTTTTTCAGAATGCTACCTAACTTATCAACCTGTTTCTGCAAGATACTTCCTATAAATCTTGCTTAACCTTGTCCTTTTTCTGAGCAGGTAGGTCAATTTCCAAACAAAGCATTGGGGTGCAGCTACTCATTATTTTTATTTTCTAAAAAATGTGTGTCAGAGGATAACAGTTTGCTTTGTAGAATAGCAGTTTCCCATTTTCTAAAATTAAAAATGCTTGAAAAATGTAAAAGTGCAGGGAGGACTGGAAACCTGACTGGTGCCAGGGGAATCTATTAGTATCCTGGTGCCGTACTGGGAGTTTATTTACACACAAATGTTCTGATACTGTTTTGCACATGATCAACCTCATGGGAAAGACAAGCAGAATTTCAGGATTAAGTATTTCTTATTCTATATCATCCACAACATTAAATTAAGAATAATAAAAAATAAGCAAAGCCAGAAGGGTAAGTGCTTTAGCTAAGAAGCAGGCGAGACAGCAAGTTAACGTTTTAACTTTTATTCCGAACCAGGCAAAGAACAAGAGAACATGACTTCTATTTATACTGACAGCTGCCGGCGGCTTGACCTATCAGGGGTGAGTCTGTTCCCGCGCCGCAGTCGCCGCCAATCGGGGCCGTCCGGTTTTGACAGCTCGGAGCTGTCATCTGTAGCGCGTGTAGAGCTGTCAATTGTTGGTGCTTGCGCGGTTTCGTCCGGCAGCTTTTGACAGCTGTCAAAAGCTGCCGTGGTTTTACCTCAGCCCTGTAACTTCTGTTAAACTTAATATAATAATAATAACTAGTAAATACACAACACCCCTTCCCCCTCCCTCTGATTGAGTTGTTTTACCCCAACTGTTTCTTTTTTGGGGTTTCCCCATTCATAGTCTTTCAGGTAGGTGGGAGGTTTCTTTAGTCTTTCGGAGCGCCGGGGAGTTGTCTCGGCTGGATGTTCTGTTTCCCTTGGGGCTTCTCGGGTTGGCTCCGGGGGTGGGGGGTTTGGTTCTGCTGGTTCCGCATTGATTGGTGCGGGGTGTTGAAATGGAATGTTCCGGTCGGGGGAGCTTTGTCGTGCCAGTCTCTGCGGCGGTGCTTCTGTTAGTATTCCGTCGTCCCCCCTTCCCCCTACGTTTTGAGGACTGCGTTGGCGGAGTTGGTCAATGTGTCTGCGGATATGTATATTTTGTCCAATGTCAATGATGTATGACAAGGGGCCTGTTTGTTCTATGACTACCCCTTGTGTCCATTTGTTCCCTCCCCCGTAGTTCCTGGCCCAGACAGCTTGCCCTGTGTTGAGAGTTCTATGTTGGAGGGCTGGTTCTGGGTCTGGAGGGGATCTGTCTGGGTGGAGACGGTCTAGTCTGGTAGTTAATCTTTTGCCCCAGCGAAGTTCTGCTGGGGACTTCCCGGTAGTTGTGCAAGGCGTGGTGTGTTGGGACAGAAGAAATTGTGCCAGTCTTTGGTGCCAGTTGCCGGAGATGATCTTGCGCAGTGCCTCCTTGGTTGATTTTACCATCACCTCTGCCAAGCCGTTCGTCGATGGGTGGAAGGGAGCCGTAGTGGTGTGCCTAATAGAGTTCGCCGTTGTGAAACTCTGGAATTCGTAGGAGGTAAATTGGGGGCCGTTATCGGAAACTATAACATCAGGGAGCCCGTGTGTGGCGAATAATCCCCTTAAAACTTGTATCGTGGCTGAGGAAGTTGTGCTGGCTACTGGCGCTACCTCTAGCCATTTTGAAAAGCTGTCGACAACAATTAGGAATGATTGTCCCTGGAATGGACCTGCATAATCTATGTGAATGCGAGACCAGGGTGTCTTTGTAGTTTCCCATCTATGTATGGGAGCCTGTGGCTGGGCGGCTCTAACTAGCTGGCAGGAATAGCAGCCAGCTACGTGTGCTTCAATGTGTTTGTCTAAACCAGGCCACCAGACATAGCTTCTGGCCAGAGCCTTCATTTTGACGGTGCCCGGGTGCCCTTCGTGTAGGCTCTCTAGCACTTTGAGTCTGTGTTTGTCTGGGATGATTACCCTGCTGCCCCATAAGAGACATCCTTGATGGGTGGATAATTCCTTTTGTCTTAAGATGTAAGGTTGGAATAGTGGGTCTCGGGGTGAATATTGCCAGCCCGTCGTGACATAGCCTAGGACTCTGCCTAGGATTTTGTCTGCCACGGTGGCTGCGGAGATATCTTTGACAGATAATGGGCATTCTGCCAGCTCTGAGATAGCTAGTATTCTTCCAGCTGGTGCTGGGTCTGGGTCCACTATTGGTTGGGGCAATCTGCTCAGGCCATCCGCATGGCCCATGGTTTTCCCTGGCCTGTATTCTAATTTGTATGAATAGGCTGACAGAAAGGTAGACCATCTCAGGATGCGGGGAGATAATATTTGTGGTGTTAGTCTGTCTACTGTAAAAAGCCCTAACAGGGGCTTATGATCCGTAAAAATAGTAAATGGTCGGCCATACAGGTAATCATGAAATTTTTTTACGCTAGCCACTATAGCTAAAGCCTCTTTATCAATTTGAGCGTAATTACGCTCAGGTTTTGACAACGTTCTAGAATAGAACGCTACAGGGGTCTGTATTCCTTCTTTAGTTAAATGGCTTAGGACTGCTCCGATGCCGTACGGGGAGGCATCGCAGGCTAGACATAATGGCAGCTGATCGTTAAACAGGGCTACCGTTGTGCTGCTGGAGAGTAAGTTTTTTAGGAGGTTAAAACTTTTATCATGCTCAGGGGTCCACGTCCAGGGTTTGCCCTTGTCTAATAATCTATGTAAGGGTTCTGCAATGGAGGCTTTATGCGGTAGGAAGGTGTGATAAAAGTTAACTAACCCCAAGAAAGCCTGAAGTTCTTGTTTGTTTTTGGGGGTTGGTGCTGTTTTAATAGCTTTAATTTTAGTGTCTGTGGGGTGAATTCCCTTAGCGTCTATTTTAAAACCTAAGAACTCTGTTGAGGGCACCCCGATGGAGCATTTGTCTCTTTTTAATTTGAGACCAGCCTTCCTGAACCTCAGGAGCACCTTAGTTAGTTTGTCAGCCAGGTCATTTTCTGATTCCCCTGCAATTAGGACGTCGTCAAAATATGGGCAGACCCCGGGAATTCCCTTAAGTGTTTTCTCCATGATTTCCTGGAAGATTCCCGGGGCTGCAGAGATGCCAAATTGAAGGCGGTTAATTTTGAATGCTCCCTTGTGGGTGACTATTGTTTGAGCCAAAGCGGTGTCAGGGGTGACAGGCAGCTGTAAATACGCCTGCGCCAAGTCTAACTTGGCAAATATGGCGCCTGACTTAATGGCCGCGAGGATGTCTTTGACAGCCGGGACCGGGTAGGCATGTGCGTTTAAAGCGAGGTTGAGGGTCGCCTTATAGTCGGCACATAATCTTATTTGGCCGTTTGGCTTAACTGGGGTCACTATGGGTGTCTCCCACTCGGCCCCTTCTACCGGTTCGAGGACCCCTAAGTTTGTTAATCTGTCAAGCTCCGCTTCTATTTTTTCCCTCAAGGCGAAGGGAACCCTTCTGGCCTTGATTCTGACAGGCATCACATTTGGGTTCAGTTTAAGTGATACGGGCGGTCCCGTGTATTTCCCTAGTGAGCTGTCAAAAACATCCGCGAATTGAAGGCAGACGGATTCCAATTTTGACAGCTGAATGGCGTTGACACCTGTCAACGCTATTCCTAGTGCCTCGAACCAATCTAATCCTAGCAGGCTGATCCTGTTTTCTTGGGTCACAAGAATAGGAAGGGATCCTTTAAATTTCTTGAACTCTACGGGAACGGAAGCTTTTCCCCGGAGTTTAATGGGCGTTTTCTGGAAGTCAGCTAGGCGGAGTTTGGTGGGTCTAAGGGCGGGCCCTTTCCTACTTCGGTTACAAATGTCCCTGTACGTTTGCCATGAGATTAGTGAGACGGAGGACCCAGAGTCCACTTCCATCTCACAGGGAATTCCCTGAATCCGGACGTCCACCTTGATTTTGGGTTTAAGAGTGCTGTGGACCGTATGTTTCTCCGCCCTCCCCCTTACATTAAACACTAGGGGCCTGAGACTGTGCCTGTCTCTGAGTGTATGTGGGGCCATACCTTCGGCTGTCACCTCCAGGTCGTGCAGGTTTTCCCGGCTCCGGCTGCGGCACACGGCTTTGAGGTGGCCCGTCTTTCCGCACCCATGGCATTTGGCACTGCGGAACCGGCACGTTGCTCTAGGGTGGCTTCCGCCGCAGCTGGCACACTTCGCCCTGTTTGTCGGGAGGTTTGGGCCCCTCTGGTTGTTGGCAGGCGCCCCCCTGTAGTTGCGTTGCAGCCTCAGTTTCTCGAACCGTCGTTGCACCGCGTCTATGTCTGTGGGGCCGTCGCCATCCTCGGAACCGCTGAACCTGCCGTCTTCCTGGTGCACGGACCCCCTTGGTCCGCTGTCCGGTGGCCGTCGGTCGTCTCCGTGGCAGTCTTCGTATGCGATGACTTCTCTGGCTACATCGGTCATTGTCATTTCAGGCTTGGCGATCAGCTTTTTCCTCAGCCGTTCATCCCTGAGCCCTATGACAATCTGGTCCCGGATTCGGTCTTCTAAATCCGGGAACCGGCACCGACGTGCAGCATGCCTGACCCGGGTTATAAAGTCATTTGCCGGTTTGTCAGGAAGCTGGATTTTCCGAGCGAAGTTCACTCTCCAGTAGAGTTCTGACTTGAGGGGCATGAAGTATTTACTCAGCCCCTCAGTGAGGTCAGCATAGGAGATAGTGGCGACCGGCTCCGGGGTGAAGATCCCCACAGCGGCATCATAAACGGCGGGGCCGCTGAGCCAGAGGAGGGCTGCTGCCTTGGCCCGGTCATCCGTGATCTTCTTGACTACCAGGTACCCTTCTACCTGGCCCAGATGCGATTCCCAGCCTTCTGGGTGGCGAGTATCGAATTCTCGGATGTGGACGTGGTTCGTCATGCTGTCTGTAATTGTGGGTGACGCTGCTTGCGTTGAATGGAAGTTCAGCTTCCAGTGACTTCAGCAAGTGACCAGCTCGGCTAAGGGGAAAAATCTCTTCTCCCCTTAGGTAGTGACTTCAGCTTAGGCAAGCAGGCATCCCATCCTCGTCGCCAGTGCTTTAGCTAAGAAGCAGGCGAGACAGCAAGTTAACGTTTTAACTTTTATTCCGAACCAGGCAAAGAACAAGAGAACATGACTTCTATTTATACTGACAGCTGCCGGCGGCTTGACCTATCAGGGGTGAGTCTGTTCCCGCGCCGCAGTCGCCGCCAATCGGGGCCGTCCGGTTTTGACAGCTCGGAGCTGTCATCTGTAGCGCGTGTAGAGCTGTCAATTGTTGGCGCTTGCGCGGTTTCGTCCGGCAGCTTTTGACAGCTGTCAAAAGCTGCCGTGGTTTTACCTCAGCCCTGTAACTTCTGTTAAATTTAATATAATAATAATAACTAGTAAATACACAACAGTAAGTAGGAATAATTTACTAAAAGGTAAACCTGGAAGATAAAAAGACTGAACTTTTTTCCAGTGTCCCATCAATTAACTATTGATTACAGTTTATTTAATCAATTTGTTACTTACTGTGAATTCTAAATAGTGGTTCTTCCCTCTCAAGAGCTTGAAGTACTTTTGGTATGGAGAAATCGGGAATCTTAATTATAGACTTACTCAGCTGCAGCCAAGCTGGGCAGCCATTTTAATTTCTCATAATGCTCAGAGAAATGTTTAGGGTAGCTATGAGACCCTATTTACATGAAACAACCTTTTATTTGGAAGACAATCTATTCAAAGCTCTGTTTGAGACTTTCAAGATTAGGAATTATACAAAAAATAATCACTGGGCTTCAGATTGGCCATCAATGGTTAACATTTGAGCAACAGGTAAAGGAGACACAGTGGCCACCAGGTTATGGGGAAGAAGTATGATACTGCCACATTAATTATTGAAATTATTTCTAATTTGTCAATTGAACAATTAACCAGTGGAACAACCTGCCTCCAGAGGTGGTGAATGCTCCAACACTGGAGGTTTTTAAGAAGAGACTGGACAGCCATTTGCCTGAAATGGTATAGGGTTTCCTGCCTGAGCAGGGGGTTTGACTAGATGACCTCCAAGGTCCCTTCCAACTTATTATTATTAATATTATATATGGAAATAAATTAAGAGACAGATTATATGTAAAAATGGGCTCATCACTCAGAAACGTCTTATATTTTTTTCTAATCACAATACATTTTCCTAAATTGCATCAAAATACTATATCAGCATATATAGATTGGATGTAAACAGCATCTACATTTGAGATGCACAAATGAACACAAATGCATAGAAGATTGCTTTAGCCTTGACCATCTGTAAGATAACAAAAGATTCAATGAAATATCTAAGACTCCGTTTGACAGGATGCAATAAAGACATACTTCAAAACAATTACAATATACTATGGAAAGAAATAAAACAAGCCCTTGAAAGGTAGAATAATTTATAATTTCCTGGTTAGAACCTATTTGATAAGAAGAATGAATGTACTGCTCAAGATGAATTTCCATTAATTGCAATTTCTAATAGAATTTTGTAGGACTGGTAGAAATATTAACAGATTTATATGGAAAAAGAAAAAAATAAGGAGGAAGAGGAGGAGGAGGAGGAGGAGGAGGAGGAGAAGAAGAAGAAGAAGAAGAAGAAGAAGAAGAAGAAGAAGAAGAAGAAGAAGAAGAAGAAGAAGAAATATTATAAGTAAATTTGCTAAAAATTTGGAATCTTCTAAAAGCAAGAATAAGTCCAGCAATCATACCATTATCATCATCATCAAACACTTTTTTACTTCAAGGAAAATTATAGTAGAAAAGCTTAATTAGTTAGGCCAACACAACAGGAACTGTTCAACGGAGGAAGAAATCTACCATGGTTAATGTAAGTGGAAAAATCAAAAGCTAAAAAGAAGACAGAATTTTGAATGCTTATACAAAATTTTCAAGATTATCTGTAGTATTAGGATGTATTTAGAAACTGGCTCAGATTGAAATATTATATGGATATAGAAAAAATTAAAAAGGTAACATTTGAACAAGGCAATTACAGTATATCAATGGGAAGAGTTATGATAAAAATCATTGAAATTTATCCAAGCTACAATTTAAAGAAAAATGGTACAAAATGTTCTACAAATCATAATCATAATAGTAAAGTCCAACCCCCTGCTCAGGCAGGAAACCCTATACCAGTGATGGCGAACCTTTTAGAGACCGGATGCCCAAACTGCAACCCAAAACCCACTTATGTATCATTGGGTGCCGGATGGGCGTGGCCCATTGGGTGGGTATGGCCCATTGGATGGGTATGGCCCATTGGGTGGATGTGGCTGCGGTGGTAATGGCAGACTGGGTGGGACTAAAAAGTTCAATCAATCAATTCCAACTTTGTGAGATCTTTTTTTCCCCCTGAGAAGTTGAAATTGATTGATTGATTGAACCTGTGTTTTATTTTTGCACATGGCAGTGGAGGCCTAAAGCAAAAAGGTTTTATAAAACCCAGCTGAAGGCCTAGGACTGGGGCAATGGTGCACGTGCCCACAGAGAGAGCTCTGCATGCCACCTGTGGCACGCGTGCCATAGGTTTGCCACCACGGCCCTATACCATTTCAGACAAATGGCTGTCCAGTCTCTTCTTAAAAACGTCCAGTGTTGGAGCATTCACAGCTTCTGGAGGCAGGTTGTTCCACTGGTTAATTGTTCTAACTGTCAGGAAGTTTCTCCTTAGTTCTAGGTTGCTTCTCTCTTTGATTAGTTTCCATCCGTTTCTTCTTGTCCTGCCTTCGAGCGCTTTGGAGAATAGCTTGACTCCCTCTTGTTTGTGGCAGCCCCTGAGATATTGGAACACGGCTATCATGTCACCCCTAGTCCTTCTCTTCATTAAAGTAGATATACCCAATTCCAGCAGCCGTTCCTTATAATGTTTTAGCCTCCAAACCTCTAATCATCTTTGTTGCTCTTCTCTGTACTCTTTCCAGAATCTCAACATCTTTTTTACATCGTGGTGACCAAAACTGGATGCAGTATTCCAGGTGTGGCCTTACCAAGGCATTGTAAAGTGGTATTAATACTTCACGTGATCTTGATTCTATCCCTTTGTTAATGCAGCCTAGCACTGTGTTGGCTGTTTTGGCAGCTGCAGCACACTGCTGGCTCATATTTAAGTGATTGTCCACCAGGACTCCGAGATCCCCTCTCACAGTTACTACTATTGAGCAAGGTACCCCCTGTACTATACCTGTACATTTGTTTTTTCTTGCCTAAATGTAGAACCTTACTTTTTCCACCATTGAATTTCATTTTGTTAGATAGTGCCCAGTGTTCAAGTCTGTTCAGATCTTCCTGTATCTTAAGCCTGCCTTCTAGAGTGTTGGCTAATGGAATATACAGTAATTGCATCAATGATTCCAGAGATAAACAAAGCATACAGTAATAAATGTTGGAAATGCCACAACAAAGAAGGAATATTTTACTGTATGTGGTGGTTATGCAAAAAAAATTCAAAAGCATGGGAAGGAAATACATCTAAAAATTCAAAGTATCGTAAAATAAAATTTGAAGAGAACCACAGATATTTTTACAGAAATAAAAAAATACCTTAATTTACTAAGACAGCAGCAAGAACAAACCTGGCACAGAACTGGGGGAAAAATCTTTGCTGACTGAGAGAACAAAACAGGAGAATATGTTGTAATGGAAAATTGACAAGATATAACCAGTTTTAACCAAATGCAAGCAGGAATGGCCCCCTTACAGTTAATGCAATATTTAGCAAGGCTGCTTTAGACATACAGAATATGGTTTCTAGGACTTAAACAGAAACTAATAACAATCATTAATGTTCAGTGTAAAGTACAAATATTTAAACTGTGGTTAGCAGCTGGGGACACCAATGGAAGGAATGGGGAAGATGTGTTACTAGAAAACTTTCTCACTCTGCTTTCTTTAAAGTTATATTTGGTAGTTATTCTTTTGTTCCACTATATTTTTTTTTCTTTCTTTGGTATTCTATTTTTTTCCATTTATTAACAAAAGGATGGCTTTAGCATTTATGCACATGCCAAGCGTTAATGCACTATGCATGACCATGCCTGCTGCTCTGTTCCTCAACTATTCAACCTGTTTTACAACCATTTTGTTTTTGTAGTTTACCCTTAATCAAAGGGATAAATATCTACAAGCTTTTCAGATGGTGTCAGGCAAAATGAAAGAATGAACATGATATGCAGAAACGGAAAAATGCCTCTGTCATGTGGTAGAGGAAAATAGAGGAGAGATGTCTAGCAGTCATCCTTGGACAGAGAGAATCAATGTGTAATAAACATGTTCCATCATGAAATAGTGGCTAGTATGGGATCTGTCCCTGCCCTTCATTTGTTATTTCTATATAAATTTCCTCTTCCTGCCCAGAGATTTTATTTATGCAGCAATACATATAGACTGAAGGAAATGTTTTTCGGCATATAAAAATCTCATTAGAAGACATTAAAGAGTAGGTGGGATGATTTTTAAAAAAACAGCAAACAAACAAAAAAAGCTACCAGCCTCATTTGATGAATTTCAAAATAATAAAGATGAAATTTGGCAGAATTAGGTGGGAATGTGACAAAGGGATTAGTAGATCTCCTGCAAAAACTGCAATGCGCAGGGTAAGAAGCTAGCCGAGTAAAACCTAAATTAATTTTGGTGCATAAAAAATGAGACAGTGATTTGGGGCTTGGAAATTTGAGGTAAGTAATAGTAATTAGAATGATGGAATCTGAATGCCATGGCAAAGGGTATAATACGAAAGCAGTACATCAACTGGTACTTGATGTGATAACAATGTGATAGGTTGAAGGAAAGAAAGAAGCCCTCCTACAGAGCATGATTGGGTCACCATATTTTAACCTTGTGAAGTAGGACATGTTCCCATCTATAGAAGTAATTGCCAGGAAACCAGACACTATCCAGTCAATATGGGAAGAAATAACATTCCAGAGTAGATGATCTCCATGCCCATACTTTGATTATCTGTAGTGGCAATACATATTGCTAAATTTGTGGGTACAGTGGTGAAGGTGCTAGTTTAGGGATGGAGTGACCTAAGTCCTAGTAACAGAAGCTTATGGGGGGATTTGGGGCCAGTCTGTCTTTTTCAGCCCAACCTACCTTTCAGGATTGTTGTTATGAAGATATGAAGGGAGATCCCCATATAGGTTGCCTTGAGTTCCTGGATATCAATGAAAACCAGACCAACAGACTATGCATTCCAAGGCAGAAGCTAAGCATACCCTATCGGGAGTATACGATACAGTATATGTAAGACATATATTGAGTTCCATTTGCAGACAGTCATGCTACCATTGAAGACTACTTCTTCAGTTACACATTAGCAGAGCTTGAGAGTTGTACCATTCCTCCCATTTTGGACTGAACATGGCTTATGTCTAAAAGAGTAAGTGTTAAACCCATAATCTAAAATTTGTCCTGCTGATGTAAGAGTCATGAGGTTGCTCAGGGTACAATGCTCCAGCTCTGTTTCTTTGAAATATGCCTTCCTTCCTTCCTTCCTTCCTTCCTTCCTTCCTTCCTTCCTTCCTTCCTTCCTTCCTTCCTTCCTTCCTTCCTTCCTTCCTTCTTCTCTTTCTTTCTTTCTTTCTTTCTTTCTTTCTTTCTTTCTTTCTTTCTTTCTTTCTCCTTTCCTACTTTCTTGTTTACAGTTCTACACCAGCCATTGTGAGGGGGCAGCTTTACAAATCCCATAAATAAAATAAATAAATAGCTTCGCTGGGGAGGCAGGCTGTAGACACCAGAGGGTGGGGCCAGAGCCAAACTGGATGCAGACACCCATTTCCTTCTTCATGATGTATAGACTGGAGTCTTATAGCTTCGCCCAACCATCACTATGCCAATATATCAATAATGAAGACAGTTTTATATTACCACTATGATGGCTGAATGGCAGTATAAAATGCAATAAATCACTTGTGAGGAAATGGGCTCTGTCTGTCATCTGTATTTTTTTTTTCCTTCTGACACTCTTTTCTTTTACAGGCTGCCAGGAAGGAACAAAGAACTCTTAGAAACAGTGTCCGAACATATTTTTTGCTGAGAATTTTTGAAGTAAGGCCAAGGAACGCATAAAATTAGACAGAGGGTGGCTAGTAGTCTTTAATCTTGCAAGTTGCCCACCCCTGCTTAGGAAGATTGGTAGCAACTGCTAGCTGCTCGGGAACACTTTTGTTTTGAAAGACACTACTATACATTCTTTTAAATAAATAAAATGGCTGTAAAAGCCAACAGTAGTAGCTACTTCTTTTCCAAACAGCTCAGCTCTCCATTTGCAACAGGAAATAAATGCTTCTGTGTTAGTAAAAGTGTCTGGATCACAGCTTGAATTTGGCACACCTCTTTCTCACCCTTGCCTTTTCCTTTCCTTTGAAGTAGCTAAAGACAAGTTCACATGTACAGATAGTCCTTGACTTAGGACCATTCATTTAACAACTGTTCAAAGTTACAACAATGCTGAAAAAGGTGATTTATGACTGGCCTGCTCACTTGTGATCATTGCAGCATCCCTATGGTCATGTGATCAGAATTTGGGGGCTTGGCAACCAGCATGTATTTATTATGGTTACAGCATCCCAAAATAACACAATTGCCATTTGTGATCTCCCCAGGGGGCTTCCAACAAGAAAACTGAATGAGGAAGGGCAAATTCACTTAATGTCTGTGTGATTCACTTAACGAGCACAGTGAAAAAGTTCATAAAATTGAACAAGACTCAATCAACTCACAATCACTTAGCAATGGAAGTTCGAGTCCCAACTGTCATTGTAAGTCAAGGAGTATCTGTGATTAAAGCAAAAGTGATCAGGCCTTCTTGGTCCACCTTCCAACCGAGGTGGGTGAGAGACAGGTTAAACTTGAAGATGGAAGTCAGATTAACTAGTTCTTTCCACTTGTTCCCAAGCAGTGACTTGATTTCAATTCATTAATGTATAACTGCTAAATGGAAAGAAAAATCTTCTTCAGTGATTCAGCAGCTTATTGTCAGACTTGAAAGACCAAGACCACAATGAAACCGGTTTATTATTACTCATGCCTATGCACAAGAATCTATTCAACTAACAGCCCTAGTTTGGCACTAGATAAGAATCCACAGAATTCAAGAGGGATTGGACTTAGTCTGGCTGGCTGACAGGCCGTACTCAGTGTGTGGTCGTCAATGGAACTGCATCTACATGGAAGGAAGTGTGTAGTGGGGTGCCCCAGGGCTCTGTTCTGGGCCCAGTGCTCTTCAACATCTTCATCAATGATTTGGATGAGGGGATAGATGGGGAACTCATCAAATTTGCAGATGACACCAAGCTGGCAGGAATAGCCAATACTCCAGAAGATAGGCTTAAGATACAGGAGGATCTGGACAGACTCGAACACTGGGCACTATCTAACAAAATGAAATTCAATGGTGAAAAAAGTAAGGTTCTGCATTTAGGCAGGAAAAATCAAATGCACAGGTATAGTATAGGTGGTACCTTGCTCGATAGTAGTAACTGTGAGAGGGATCTCGGAGTCCTAGTGGACAATCACTTAAATATGAGCCAGCAGTGTGCTGCAGCTGCCAAAAAAGCCAACACAGTGCTAGGCTGCATTAACAGAGGAATAGAATCAAAATCACGTGAAGTACTAATACCACTTTACAATGCCTTGGTAAGGCCACACCTGGAATACTGCATCCAGTTTTGGTCACCACGATGTAAAAAAGATGTCGAGACTCTGGAAAGAGTACAGAGAAGAGCAACAAAGATGATTAGAGGTTTGGAGGCTAAAACATTATAAGGAACGGCTGCTGGAATTGGGTATATCTAGTTTAATGAAGAGAAGGACTAGGGGTAACATGATAGCAGTGTTCCAATATCTCAGGGGCCGCCACAAAGAAGAGGGAGCCAAGCTATTCTCCAAAGCACCTGAAAGCAGGACAAGAAGCAATGGATGGAAACTAGTCAAGGAGAGAAGCAACCTAGAACTAAGGAGAAACTTCCTGACAGTTAGAACAACTAACCAGTGGAACAACCTGCCTCCAGAAGTGGTGAATGCTCCAACACTGGAAGTTTTTAAGAAGAGACTGGACAGCCATTTGTCTGAAATGGTATAGGGTTTCCTGCCTTAGCAGGGGGTTGGACTAGATGACCTCCAAGGTCCCTTCCAACTTATTATTATTATTATTATTATTATTATTATTATTATTATTATTATTATTATTATTATTATTATTATTATTATTATTATTATTATTATTATAGTCTGTTTGTGACTGCATAGAGACTATAGGCTGATTCCTCTTCCAGTTGTAAACACACACCTTCCCCTATACTCCAATTCCCCCAGTCAACAGTTGGGAAAAGTCTCCTATTGGTGCTATCAAAGATTTTACAAAACATGTCAAGGTCCTTTTCTGCAGCAACAACTCCCCCTCAAAAATTGCTTCTAGGTTATGAACTGGAGTTATCCTGCTCCTCTTGTATATCACCATTCAATTCATTCATTAAATACAAATCCTTAGGCAGCTGGAATGATGCTATCTCACAAGAATTCTAGCAACAGACTAATCTGCAGAAGTTTATTTAAAAATTGATAAATCCTTAAAGAAGTGGTCTTCCAAACTGCTTCAGTATGACTGAGCATATAGGTAATCCTCGACTTACAATTGTCCATTAAGTGATCATTAAAAGCTACAAGAGCACTGAAAAAAATGATCTACAACCAGTTCTTGCACTTATAATTATCACAGCATCCCCACAAAATTTGGGTCCTTGGCAACCAGCATATATTTATGACAGTTGCAACATCCCAGGGTCATGTGATCGCTATTTGCAACCTTCTCCTCCTGCTTCCAACAAGCAGTGATTGGGGGAAGCCAGATTTGCTTAATGATCACCTGGTTTAACAACTGCACTGATTTGCTTAACAATCATGGCAAAAGTCATAACATTGGGTGAGACTTACTCAACAACCGTCTTGCTTAGCAACACAAATTCAGGTCCCAATTGTGATCATTATGCAAGGACTACCTGTACTCCACAGACAAGAGATGTTGAAACCAGCAAGAGAAACAGATAGAAAAAAGGGAGGATGGAATGGAATATCTTAGCAAAGCAATGGACATAAAACACATCTATGGAGATTTTCAGTCATCCAGTGATGGTTGTCTCAAAGATGCTTTTTCAAAAGGCCATTGGACTATGTTTTTTTTTTCTTTGAGGAAGATGTTTCACTTCAGTCAGAAGTGAAATGTCTTGGATGAGATGAGAATGAGAAGCGAAACATCTTCCTCAAGGAAAAAAAAACATAGTCCAGTTGCCTTCTGAAAAAATACCTTTGTGATATAAAACACATTACATCTTGATCTGTTCTATGAACTTACCTCATCTATTTTAATGCCTGACAGAGACAATCTTTATTGTCCTTCACAGGAGGATTCCATTGCCATAATAGATTGAAGGGCCTTCCTCAAATTCACTTTTTATTTAAAAAAAATGGTCTTGGGACACAAGTTCAACTGAGGGAGGAATCCCATAATAGCCCCTGTCACACTCCTTCCCAGTTTTCATTAGTGGCACCAATGAAGACCAGATTGGAATGTCTGGCAGCATTTTATTTACAAATTAACAAGCCATGCATAAAGGGGTGTGCAAACATTATAGTTTCTCTATATTGTTCTTGAAAAGAACCTTACCCTGCCCCTCCCATCACAAACACTTAGCTGCCACATTCAAGCAGCTTTCTTTCACTAGCTGTATTTAAATTGCTACCAATTTCCTTCTAGCCTTTAATTCCTCGAAATCTGCTCAGCACCCAACAACCAACAGCTATTATTATTACTGAAAGATGCTTTCTCACCGAAGTCTAGAAATGGGATTTCTTTCTATTGACCCCATTAAAAGGGCGGCTTTGCTCCAATATTAACAGGTAACATAAACATAAACATTTCCTTACCCTGTTCCTTATTTCCAGGGTTTTTGACTGGCCTTTGTCTGCCCCCACCCACCCACCCACCATGGAGTCACAAACATTCCTGGAATTGTTATTCTAGAATGAAAAGAGAATTGTAGTGCATGGATTGTCAGAAAGGCTGAGGGCAAAAATACCATCCTGACACATTATTTATCATTGCACAGGGTCTCTCAAGAGTATTCTTTCCCGCCTCTCTGCCCACTCCTTGTCAGAATCTTTCTACCAACTCAAGTCTAAATACACCATGGCGAGCTCATCCCATTGCATTACAATCAAAGAGTGACTTACAGGTAGGTGTCACCCTGCCACATAGAGAGAGGTGACGACCCAGCCTTCATATTTAACTGCCTGTCTCTCCTCTTCCCTAATCATTCATGTAAATATACATAATTCAAGAAGCATGGTGCCAAATTGAAAAGCATCCTTTGATGGATCAGAATGCCGGATGGGCAAATCCTCATTAGATGTCAAAGACGGCAGTCCTTCCATTGGTTCTGCACAAATTTTGTTCTTTTTTTATATATAGTTTTAAATGTTTTTATTGTAACTAATAGTGATAGTTTTGTGTATTTACAGATTTAGCTTTCTTCTTAGTTTGTTTTTGGTTTTTTTTATTGAAAAATTTTACAGTACATTTTTTAAAAGACAAAACCCCTCCCAACCCCCTCCCCTCTCCCCAAACCTCCCCAACTCTTCCCTCCCCTCCCCCTCCCCCCTCCCCGACTTCCCAGAGCTAAATACAGGGTATAAAAATACAAACAATCATAATCTACCATATGCAAACAAAAATAAAATATTAAATTCTATCACACTTTAACTCTTATTAAAATAACTACAAGTAATTTATATATCACATAAATCCAATACTTATTCAAATGCTAGGTGAAACTTTTTAGTCCCATATTTATTCTGGATGTAATCAATCCATCTTCTCCACTCCACAATATATCTCTGTTGCGACTGGTCTTTCAAGTACACTGAAATCTTTGCCATTTCCGCCAAATTGGAAACTTTTAAAGTCCATTCTTCTATAGTCAGCAGTTCTTCCTTCTTCCAATATTGCGCTACTAAAAGTCTTGCTGCCGTAACTAAATTCAACATCAGGTTAGTGTCCACAACGGTAGTATCTGTGATAATGCCGAATAAAAACAATTGCGGACAAAACTTTATCCTTTTCTTGAATATTTTTTGCATATTCCACCAAATTTTAATCCAAAATGCTTTAACCCTTTTACAAGTCCACCATATATGAAAATACGTTGCATCCTCACAGCCACACCTCCAACATTTGGGCTGGCAGTTCGGATACATGCTTGCTAGTTTTTTAGGATCTAAATGCCACCTATAAAACATTTTATAAAAGTTCTCTCTTAAATTTTGGGCCTGTGTAAAGTTTACATTTCTCACCCAGATCTTTTCCCAAGTATCCATTGTGATAACTTCTTGAAAATTCTGAGCCCACTTTATCATACAATCTTTAACAAGTTCCGTCTCTGAATCAATTTCTATCAATGCAAGATATATCCTTTTAATATGTGCTTGACCTTGATCTCTAATTTGCTTTACCAAATTTTCATCAATCATTGAGAAACCAATTTTCTGGTCTTCCTTCCACCTAGCCTGTAATTGCCCATACTGAAACCAGGTTTGTACAATCTTTTCTTCTTTTAAAATATTATATGGCTTTAATTGCCATACATTCCTCTCAAAGCACAAAATTTCCTTATATGTAATCACATCATGTTTAAACGCTTTGTTCTTAGTTTTGTACATTGCCCAGAGTCACTTAAATTAAATAAAGATAGATAGATAGATGAAGAAGAAGAAGAAGAAGAAGAAGAAGAAGAAGAAGAAGAAGAAGAAGAAGAAGAAGAAGAAGAAGAAGAAGAAGAAGAAGAAGAAGAAGAAGAAGAAGAAGAAGAAGAAGAAGAAGAAATAGTTGGAAGGGACTTTGGAGGTCATCTAGTCCAACCCCCTGCTCAGGCAGGAAACCCTATACCATTTCAGACAAGTGGCTGGCCAGTCTCTTCTTAAAAACTTCTAGTGTTGGAGCATTCACCACTTCTGGAGGCAGGTTGTTCCACTGGTTAATTGTTCTAACTATCAGGAAGTT
>NW_027673607.1:0-2500 GCF_964194415.1 Vipera berus
AATAGAATAGAATAGAATAGAACAGAATAAGAAAATATAGAATTTTATTTTATTTTATTTTAAACCCATTTATATCCCACCCTTCTCTGAAGACTCAGGGCGGCTTACACTCTAAGCACAAATCAATGTACTTAGCAATAGAATAGAATGGAATGGAAGGAATAGAATAGAAAATAGAATAGAATAGAATAGAATAGAATAGAATAGAATAGAATAGAATAGAATAGAATAGAATGGAATTGAATTAAAATAACCAACTTGGAAGGGACCTTGTAGGTCATCTAGTCCAACCCTTCCCAAGCAGGGGTCTTCTTCAAGGAAAAACAAAGAAAGTTCAGTTGCCTTTTGAAAAAGCACCCTTGGGATATGTGAATACATCTAATTTTTACTCCCATGGTGGAGATTTTAAAATGTTACTATATTTTTGTCCTTCCTGGAGCTGGTTGCAGAGTATCTCATTTTTCTGCGCTAAGCACATTTCTGACCGAAAGGGATAACGTTTATCTTGAGGGGACCCGGTGAACGAGCAATATATCTTTGGCGAGGTGGGGTGGTCTGCATCCCAAATTACCTCATCAGATCTTACTTCAATTCTTATTTAAATTTATTTTCCCTCGCAACGTTCAAAAACATTCTTACTGGTTAACATTTTCCCAGAGTTATGATGAGGCAACCAAGATGACCAGACAGAAAAGAAGCAACGATACTGAGGGGATTATTATTGGTAGAAATTTTTACAAAATTACCTCAATCAGGGCTTACGCCTAGATGACAGGCCAAAAGAACTCAAGGACCTGGTCTCCATGCTGCTATCTTGCAAACCGGACAGCCTTACTGAAATAGCCCGAGGGTTGCTTTTAAACTGTTGTGTGATGATCCAAACAGGCCTTAATCGGCGTTTTGTGCTTTCCTTGCAGACAGTGTGCCTTAAGTGCCTTGAGAGATGTCAAACTCTACCTGTCTGACGAAGGTGGTCAGATTGCAGTAAGTGATGTTCCTGGAAGACCTCTTGTGAAGGTGTCCTTGTTTGAGACAGCCCAGCCTGGTCTGATTTCAATTGTTTTAACCAGTGCTTTTTTTGTAAAAGAAAAAGGTGCTGGAACTCACACATGTCATACAACCCACCTTGCCTACCCTACAAGGTTCCATCCAAAAAAGGTGCCGGAACTCCATTCTGAGCGTTCTATGAGAAAAAAAGCCCTGGTTTTAACGGAACTCCTCCAGACCTACCTAGTGGTTTTAAATTTGCAGGAATCCCTAGAGATCTCCGAGCCCACAGTAGCTTGAACCTTGTGATTCCAGTAAAGGGAAATATTTGTAACTCAGCACTGAAATGAGGGGTTCTCGGCGCTCTCTCCGAGCTTGGTTGTTTTCTTGCGGACGTTTCTTTACCATCCTAGGTAAACGTCATCAGTGCTCATGATGATGTTAGCTTGTTTGGATAATGAAAAGTCTGCTAGGAGACTAGCAAGTTCAGAGAGTGTCAATGATCCCTCAAATTTGGGATTCTTTGAATTTTCGCTGGTCTTGGTGGCCAAAAATATGTGGGATGGTAGTCTGGCTTTTTTTTTTTTTAAGAGGGGAGAAGGTAAACCTTGCACTGGGACCCTAAAGATGTATCCCAGGTTTTTCTTTTTTAAAAAAACAAACAAACCCCTAATTATTCATCCCATATCCGTGATGGAGGAATTGTTTTTAGTTATGGAAAGCGACTGCCAAGGGATTGGGCCCATCCTGTTGGACAGTTGTGGGTTGGTTCTGCTCCTCTTAATTTGAAGATGGTTGTGATCCTGGAAAAGTGGATCTCCTTTTGCTGAAAGCCAACCTACAAAAACAAGCCGTCTAACGTCTCTTTTTTATTATTATTATTATTTTTCTTCCCTCCCCAGGTTTTTGACGCCACCAACACAACTCGCGAGCGAAGATCCATGATCCTGCATTTTGCCAAAGAAAATGGATACAAAGTGAGTGACATTCTTGAACCACAAGGTGAAGGGATTTAAGACTTGGCCTACTGCTATTTGCACAGCTTCCCTCCTTCAGGACTCTTTTTAGAGCAGGGGGTCTTCAAACTTGGCCCTTTTATGACTTGTAGACTTCGACTCCCAGAAGAATTCTGGGAGTCGAAATCCATAAGTCATAAAAGGGCCAAGTAGGAAGACCCCGTTCTAGAGTCTCAACATCTTTTTTACGTCGTGGTGACCAAAAACTGGATGCAGTATTCCAAGTGTGGCCTTACCAAGGCATTGTAAAGTGGTATTAGTACTTCACGTGATCTCGACTCGATCCCTGTTAATGTGGCCTAGCACTGTGTTTCCTTTTTTTGGCAGCTGCAGCACACAGCTAGCTTCTATTTAAGTGATTGACCACTAGGACTCCTGAGATCCCTTAATTCTAATATCTTCTGCTTCCTTCAGGTGTTCTTCATTGAATCCGTCTGCAATGACCCCACTGTGGTTGCTAGCAACATCATGGTAAATATGAAGATGGTTTCCTATCT
>NW_027673607.1:7500-115000 GCF_964194415.1 Vipera berus
TCACCCGCCCAAGCAGGAGACCCTACACCATTTCTGACAGATGGCACTCCAGTCTCTTCTTGGAAAGCTTCCAGTGATGAAGCTCCCACAACTTCTGAAAGCTATCTGTTCCAATGGCGGGATTCAGCCGGTTCGCACCGGTTCGGCAGGACCGGTAGCTAAATTTTATTGAGTGCGGAGAACCGGCTGAGCCCCTGCTGCTTCTGGAAGTCTGTTCTAGGCCTCGGAGGCCTGGAGGAGGTCTCCCAGGCCTAGAACGGCCCACCGGAAGTGCGTGGATGTCATCTACAAGTCAGTTCTAGGCCTCGGAAGCCCAGGCCAGCATCCACGTAGAGAACCGGTTGTTTGGGAATTTGAATCCCACCACTGATCTGTTCCAGTGGTTGATTGTTCTCACTGTCGGAGAATTTCTCCTTGTTTCTAGATTGAATCTCTCCTTGATCAGTTACCATCCGTTATTCCTTGTCTGGCCTTCAGGTGCTTTGGAAAATAGATTGATCCCCTCCTCTCTCAAATATTGGAAGACTGCTATCATGTCTCCCCTGGTCCTTCTCTTTCACTAGACTAGCCATGCCCAGTTCCTGCAACCGTTCTTCGTAGGTTTTAACCTCCAGTCCCTTAATCATCTTAGTTGCTCTTCTCTGCACTTTTTCTAGAGTCTCAAGATCTTTTTTTTTATAGCATGGTAGGCAAAAATGGGTGCTTGCGAAGTGGGTGGCAACTGACACCACCATCCCCAAGCAGGGGAGAACTTTTCAAGCAGTGTCTGGAACTGAAGAAGCTTGTTGCATGAGAAGTGAAATGTTTTCAAAGGAAAAACAAACCCAAGAAAGTCCTATTTGACTTTTGGAAAAAGCACCTTTGGGATTTCAAGCAGGGTTTTTTTTTTCATACAGGGCACTTTCAACTCCCAGAATTCCCCAGCCACCATTCTGGATTCTGGGAGTTGAAATTTGAAAAGTACCAGATCAGGGGTCTTCAAACTTGGCCCTTTTATGACTTGTGGACTTCAACTCCCAGAATTCCTCAGCCAGCGTACCTGGCTGAGGAATTCTGGGAGTTGAAGTCCACAAGCAGGGGTCTTCAAACTTGGCCCTTTTATGACTTGTGGACTTCAACTCCCAGAATTCCTCAGCCAGCATACCTGGCTGAGGAATTCTGGGAGTTGAAGTCCACAAGTCATAAAAGGGCCAAGTTTGAAGACCCCTGTACTGGATTAAAGGGGAAAGACAGGCTGGGTACCATTTGTGGCGCTGAATAACATTAATCCAGTCAATCATTTTTAATCTTTTTTTTTCTTCCCTTTCAGAAGAAATGCCTTATCTGAAATGTCCTCTCCACACAGTCCTGAAACTGAGTCCTGTAGCTTACGGTGAGTAAATATATTTCATAAGAGACCAGGTATGTTCACACAACACGCTCGGCTTGGGTAAAATCAGGCAAGCGAGACAGTTGGTGTGGTGACAGGTAATCCTCGAATTACAGGATTAGTAATTAGTGTCCATTTCAAGTTACAAAGGCACTGAAGAAAGTGACTTATGACCAAGGTGGACTCAGCCTTCCATCCATTCTTCCGAGGTCGGTAAAAATGAGGACCCAAATTTTGGGGGGTCAATAGGCTGACTCTGTAAACGGCTTAGAGAGGGCTGTAAATGTTCTGTACCAGCCTGCTACCGGCCCTGCAGAAAAGGCAGGGACAACCCCTTTTACAAGAAGGCAAGAGGCTGGAATTAAGCCTGCCAAATTTATTGCTACAAAAACAAACAAGACACGAACCAAGAAACAGGAGCTTTTCAAGCGGTTGCCTTCAGCAAACCAGCCCTCCCACGCATTCCCCTTTTATACAGTTCAGGGCGTGGCTTCTCTCTGCCTCCTTCCGAGGTGCCCCATTGCCTTCCTCTGTTTACTCCTGATTGACTGCCTCCTGCGTCGGGCGTCCTTGAACAGGGCCAGCTGTGGGTCATCTTCATCCACACTGTCAGGCTCACACAGCTGGGTCTCCGTAGTGACCAGGTGGGAGGGGCCTGGCTGCGGGCTCTCATCAGCAGGCTCTTCAACACCCCCCTCCTCCTCTGAGTCATCCGACCCAACTGCCAAACCCACAGGCTGACCCTGAATCACAACAGTAAAATCCTGTGAAGCTGTATATAAATCTAAGTGCTATTGCTGTTTTTCATGCTTCCAGTTGCTGCAGCATCCCCATGGTCATGCGATCAAAATTCAGACGCTTGGCAACTGATGCATATTTATGACGGTTGCAGGATGCCGGGGTCGTGTAATCCCCTTTTGCAACCTTCTAACAAGCAAAGTCCAACCACCCTGTTACTAACTTAACACCTCTGACGATTCATTGAGTAACTCTGGCAAGATAGCTCGTAAAACGGAACAAGATTCCCTTAACAACTGTCCCGCTTAGCAACAGAAAGGTTGGACTCCCTTGTGGTCGTAAATTGAAGACTAGCGGGTTTGTGTGACTTGACGGGGGAAACCTCCCAAGCTACAAAGGAAGAATCTAACAACATATCTTTTTTTTTAGCAAGAAAATGAAGACTTGTCACTGCCTTTCCTTCCCCATCTTTGACTCTTTATCTGGGAGTTAAGATAAGATGGAAGTCAGTTCAGCTCAGTTGTTAAGATAGTCCACAGAATGCAGAGGGATCAATTTAGTTAGCACTGATTGTATAAACCCCCAATCAGTACCCCATAGCCCTATCTTAACTTTATTTGCCATCAGAAGAGATGGTTTAGCCCAGGAAAATTGCCCTTTGTCTCACTCCCTGTTTGTTTATCCATTTTGTTTTGGGCAAAATCACCACCCGTGTTATCCCAGAGTAGTGCATAAATGAAATTCTTGGGGCTGTTCCCTAGTGAAAGAAATTGACGGCTGCTCTTATTATACTTTTGACTTGATTTGAATAGCCTTGTTTTTCTCTCCGGCGTTCCCGAGGGACAAAAAGGCTTTTCCTAGGCACTGTTTGACCCCCTTGCTGGTTCACCGCTGCTTTTAAAAATTAAATCTCCCAGCTGATTTGATTTGAGTTACATTTAACATCTCCTCCTCCTCCTCCTCCTCCGAGTACTGAAGTCTGTTTTGATCTCATAATCTGATTAAACAGTGCAGCTGAAGAGCTAACACATTCCTCATCCTGCCATATCTTTCTTTCCTCTCTCTTAAGGTTGTCGAGTGGAGTCCATCTGTCTGAACGTTGAAGCTGTGAACACTCACCGGGACAGACCAGAGGTGAGCTGGCTTGTAAGGGGTCATTCTCTTCACACACACAAACACACACACACCTTATGCGCTCATAGCACAAGCGCCTATTCAACCAAAACATTCAGCATCGTATCCATTTTCTTACCCAATTCTAATCCCTGGCTTGGTACAGTGGGACAGCAATTACTCCGATACTAAAAAAATAAATAAGGGGTAAAGATCAAATTTCCCTGCACTGCTGACTGTTCAAAGTAATTCCCATCTATAAGGCCCTAGTGCTCAGTAAGGAGGTCAGTCTTCTAGACTGGCGAGTCCAATGGCCTATGTGGGGCCCGCATGACTGAATGCTCCCCCTTTGGCAGGGAAGAACCCGCCCCATAGAAAAGTAGCTTGACAGGTGTCAGGCTCCTAAAATCAAAAGAGAGACATTGTGATTTCCCCCCCCCAGGCAATTTCTTTATTGTTCCTCACCCATAGACGGAGTCCAACTAAAGCAGACATGTCAAACACAAGGCCCGGGGGCCGGATCCGGCCTGCAAAGTGGTTTCATGTGGCCCATGAAGCCATCCTGGAAATAGTGAGGGAATGGCCCCCACTGCCTTGGCCCTGGCCCAGAGACCCTCCTTCTGCCAGAGACCCTCAGATCTGTCCCACTCCTGCCCAGGCCCCCATAGGCACCTTTGATGAGAACGATGTAGAGCTGGCCACGCCCACCCAGTAGGCCATGCGCACTCTAGCCATGCCCACCCAGTAGGCCACACCCACCCTGGCCATCCCCTCCCAGCCCCCTGAGGGCAACTGCAATGCTGATGCGGCCCTCAATGAAATTGAGTTTGACACCCCTGAACTAAAGCATGCTAACACCGTCAAATAGCATATCCTGTGGGAACTATTGAGGAGGAGCTGTCTTCGCCCTCTTTCTCACACACGAGCTCTCTGGACCAAGTTGTCTGCTGCTCCTTTGGCATGCAGCGCCTCACTTCTGGGAATCCAGACTGCATTCCACCGCGACAGTTTAGCTTTCATTGTGTAACCACCAACCCAGGTTTTCTACCTCCTTGACACCTATTGTGATTTCAGATTCTCCTGCCATCAATATTTCTCTCCCTCCCCCCCCCCCATTAACTAGGAAAGCCCTGGGGATTGTCGTAAATTAGGCATTGTGTACTTTAAAAAAGGTGACAATTTTAAGAGCTGTGGACTTCAACTTCCAAAATTCCTCAGCAAACCATAGTCCAGATCCAATTTGTTTCTTGCTTGTGGGTTTTATGCGTACGTTGTTGGCCTTTCCAACTGCGGGGCTGGAAATCTTATTTTACAACCCTGTTGCTCGTCACTGTGGCCAGTAAATAAGGAATAAGAATTGATTTTTAATCAAAAGGCTTCTTTCTGTACTTAAAAGGCGGGCTGTGCACCTTTAAAAGGATCTGTAGTCAACGACTTCCCATGTAGGAATTTTGAGCTGAAAGGCAAGCTTTAAACTGGGTTTTGCTGAAAAGGAGCTGGATATATTATGCAATAGTTGAAAAGTGTTGGTCAAGATAAGACAAGGGTCCGATTCGATCTTCTGTGGCTTCACTTGCTGTCTAGGTACCTTGTCTTCAGTGAACGCAGACGATTCACAACGGTCAACGTCATCAGCTATTTATTTTGTATTTTATAATTTATTTTTTTAAATTTGTATACAGCTTCTCTCACTGTTGAAGCTAAGCACTAAGTGTTTCACAACTGCTGGCTTCCATCCCACATTTTATAGGGAAAAGATGGGTCAAGTTTAATTGAAGGTTGATTTCAGTCTGGCTCCGCCTACCTCTTTGGTCTGACTCCACCTCCTTTTTGGGGGGGACGGGACCCCTCTCTGGATCTAACAATGACCTCAGGCCTCATTGCTGAGTTTCCAGTTCCCCAAATCTTTCCATTCTCTTCCTCTGCCTGCAAAAAGTAGAAAAACCGGTTCTTATTTGCCTTCTAAAATCCTGTTTCCTAGAACTGTAGAATGTCAGGCTTGGAAAGCACCTCAAAGGTCATCCATCCCAACCCTCGGAGGGCGGGGGGGGGGGAAATCCGCTCTCCTTGCTTTTGCTTTTGTGTTACGGCGAACTGATGACCCCGTATTTTTTTTAAAAAAAATGCTCTTTTTTTGTTTTCTTCATAGCTTTCGCCTTCCTTTACTTTATTGTTATTTTTCTTATCTTTCTCTCGCTCCAATCTAGGATGCAAAGAAGGGACCTAATGCGCTCATGAGACGCAATAGCTTCGTCCCTCTGGCCAGTCCAGAGCCCGTCAAAAAACCACGCATGAACAGGTTTGAGGATCATGCCGCTGCTTCGGCCGCCTTGCCAATCCATACCTGTCTATCTCCTGACGGCCCGGTCCAGCTTCCCGGACAAGTTGGTTCTCTTTCTTTTTGTTGGTGTGTTTTTGTGGTGATGGTGTGTCATAACTTGTAGCATGCTTAGCCATCCTGTGGTTTGACCTCTTAGGACAGTGGTCCCCAACTTTTTGGGCATCAGGGACCGGTTCCGTGGAGAGAGGTTTTCCCGCGGACTGGAGGGGGACATGGTTTCATGTGCTGTCTGCATCCTGCGGATGGGGCTTTGCTTGTTTGCACAGACCGCTTTCTAGGATGTTGTGGCCCGGTGCTGGTTCGTGGACCGGGGGGGGGGTTGGGGACCCCTGTCTTAGGAGGCTGTGCTTGATCTTGCTTAATTTTGTTTGAATGGACTCCACTGCCCGGGACTCTTCTTCTCCCTGACCCTCGCTGACCTTCTCTTGATATCTTACCATTGGAAGAGTAAATGTTTTTGGCTGGCTAACCTAACTAACTTGCACAACAAGCCTATGAGAGTGCGAGTAGCTTAATCTTGGTTGGACAAGCCCTTGAGTTGCCACGCAAATCAGGACTGCCAAATATAGATAACCCTCAATTTGTAACAGTCCCAATGGTGACCCAAATTTCTATTGCCAAGCAAGATGGTTGGCCACGTGAA
The DNA here is from genome assembly GCF_964194415.1 of Vipera berus. Taxonomy (NCBI): domain Eukaryota; kingdom Metazoa; phylum Chordata; class Lepidosauria; order Squamata; family Viperidae; genus Vipera; species Vipera berus. The sequence continues at coordinate 13,705 of NW_027673607.1, forward strand.
TTGTGCCCAGCTTTGCAACTCTTTGCCCCAGTTGTTAAGCGGACCGCTGCAATTGTTAAACGAATCGTGTGATCATTACGCAAATTTGGCTTTGCTTTCAGAAAGCAGCCAGGAAAGTCCTAAATAAGGATCACGTGATCCTGGGATGCTGCGTTTGTCATCATTATGTGCTAGTTATTAAGCACCTAAATTTTGATCACATGATGCTGGGGAATGCTACTACAGTTGTTGCAGTAAGTGCAAGGACCGGATGTAAGTTTTTTGTTTTTTTTAGCGCTGTGGTAATTTTGAACGGTCCTTGAAGGCTTTGTTGAACATAGATTGAAGAATGTTGGTTTGGTTTGTAATCTTGCCTTTTTATCAGCCCACACTTTTAAGTTGATTGCGATCTCCACTAGCTATTCTTAAAAGACACTTAATAGGGCTCTGATGAGGAGCTAAGGATTTCAGTGGCATCAGATCAGTTGCCGACTGAGGTAAATATTTGTAGCTCAGGGTTGAAATGAGGAATCCTTAGCACTCTCTGAGCTTGGTGATTTTCTTGCAGACGTGTTAGAAGGGAGTGAAGAGGAGGACAGGGAAGGAGGGAATGAGGAAAGGAAGGAAGACGAGGAGAGGGGACAGTGCTGTCTGAGCTTGGTGCTTTTCTTGCAGACGTTTCATGACCCAGCTAGGTAACATCATCAGTGTTAGAAGGGAGTGAGGTTTGACTTATGTTTACACAGAAGTATACAGGGAAAGCCACTCCCAATAAAAAGAGAATATTTGTAGCTCAGGGTTGAAATGAGGGGTCCTTTGCGCTTTCTGAGCTTGGTGTTTTTCTTGCAGGCGTTTCATGACCCAGCTAGGTAACATCATCAGTGTTAGTAGGGAGGGAGGCTTACTTCTAGCGCCAATGAGGTTATCTAGTTGGGTAATGAAATGTCTGCATAAAATAACCAAGCTCTGGGAACACCAAGGACCCCTCCTGAGATCAGTTGCTTGTCCTGTTTATTTGGGGGGGGGCGGGTTTGACTCTTTAGAGACCCAGGCCAGCGATGGCTCCTCCATCGAAAACATGACATTCTGTGTTTCGTACAATGAAAAAAATCCAAAAACCCTGAGCACTTCTGCATTTACCTTACTTGCGGGCTCCGTGACCCTCAACCTGGAGAAAGTCTAGAAATGTTTTGTCTGCTGGCTTATAATCTCAAGGCCGGTTTGGGAGGGCCAAAGGAACGAGATTGCCCTGACTTGACCTATTTTCTTTCTTCCTTCCTTCCTTCCTTCCTTTCTTTCTTTTTCCTTCCTTCCTTCCTTCCTTCCTTCCTTCCTTCCTTCCTTCCTTCCTTCCTTCCTTCCTTCCTTCCTTCCTTCCTTCTCTTTCTTTCTTTCTTTCTTTCTTTCTTTCTTTCTTTCTTTCTTTCTTTCTTTCTTTCTTTCTTTCTTTCTTTCTTTCTTTCTTTCTTTCTTTCTTTCTTTTTGTTAGAAGAATTTCTCTGTTTCTGCCAGATACAGATCAGCACAAGCGCTTATTCTAAACTGCAGTGTTTTGAAATTCGGCCATTTTAAGAGGAGTGGACTTGAACTCCGACGCTCTTAAAATGGCCGAAGTTGAGAAATGTTGTGCTCTCGGTTAGCCACCCTTGTTTGAAAAGACTTCCAGTTACTGGTTTTTCTGTTATTCTGATACTTCTTTTCCATGCACGGAGGTTGATGCTGAAGCAGCTGCTTCATGTCACTGGATTTGTTTCCTTCTGCCCCATTGCTTTCCATTTCCCGGCTGCCATTTTCTGATTGCTAAGCTTTCATGCGCCGTCACTGATTTCTTTCCCTTTTCTCTTTTTCTTTTTGTCTCTTTACAGCCATTACTGGGGAAAGCTTGCCTGTAAGTAATTTTTTTTTTAGTGTTGATGATGTTGGTTTAATCTTTTTCTTTGCTGCCTGGCTGACTGTGTCTTTGTTTCTTATTTATTTATTAAATTTATGTGCCGTCCATCTGGCCAATAAGGTGACTTTTGATTTTGCTGCTAAGATGCTGTGCTGAGCTTTTGATTTTCCATCTGGCTGTTGCCCTTCTGTCATTAATCATTGGGAATTTTCATAGACAGAGAATAACACTAGGGTAGCTGATGATAGATAGATAGACAGACAGACAGACAGACAGATTGATAAAGATTGAGATAGATAGATAGATAGATAGATAGATAGATAGATAGATAGATAGATAGATAGATGATAGATCAGACAGACAGACAGACAGAGGCAGATTGATAAAGATTGATATAGATAGATAGATAGATAGATAGATAGATAGATAGATAGATAGATAGATAGATAGATAGATAGATAGATAAAGGTAAAGGTTCCCCCGCACATGCGTGCTAGTCGTTTCCAACTCTAGGGGCCGGTGCTCATCTCCGTTTCAAAGCCGAAGAGCCAGCGCTTGTCTGAGGACGTCTCCGTGGTCATGTGGCCGGCATGACTAGACACCAAAGGCGCACGGTACGCCGTTACCTTCCCACCATAATGGTCCCTATTTTTCTACTTGCATTTTTATGTGCTTTCGAACTGCTAGGTTGGCAGAAGCTGGGACAAGTAACAGGCGCTCACTCTGTTACGTGGCACTCGGGATTCGACCCGCCAAACTGCCGACCATCTGATCGACAAGCTCAGCATCCTAACCCACTGAGCCACCGCATCCATAGATAGATAGATAGATAGATAGATAGATAGATAGATAGATAGATAGATAGATAGATAGATAGATAGATAGATAGAAAGAAAAAATAGTTAGATAGATAGATAGATAGAAAAAATAGATAGGAAAAGATAGAGATAGATTGATTGATTGATATAGATAGGTAGGTAGATAGATATAGATTGATATAGATAGGTTGGTTGATTGATTGATTGATTGATTGATTGATTGATTGATTGATTCACTGATTCACTCACTTAACTGTCTCGCTTAGCAACAGAAATGTTGGGCTCAACTGTGGCCATTAACTGGAGGACTGCCTATATTCCTATACGGGAGCATGGGAAGTTAAGAAAGTGAATTTTCTTAGGAATAAATTCTGCCAGCATCTTTTCCTGGGATAGCAAAGTGAGGGCAGAAGGGCAACAGAGAAGACTTGGCTTCAAGGTAGAAATGGAAGCCAAGTTAATTTTGGGGTGGTGATGAAGCAGCCACATCCCTATTTTGAGCCAGTGCTGGGGCAAGCCTTTCCCTCTCACCCATGACAGATGGCCGTCTTGTTCATTTCCCCCCCACCGTCTTTATTCTTCTTTTACTGAAGTATGGATGTGGTTCTTTCAGCTTCACTCGTTTTTCCCCAAAGGGTGTTTGCTGTGTTGTGTGTGGCATTTGGACTAGCCTCACTTCTTTGCATTGGAATAACAGGTGTTGCAAACATTTTGGGATTCTGTCCTTTCTCTCCTCCTCCTCCTCCTCCTCCCCTCTCCCTTCCCTTCCTCTCCTCTCCCTGACCTCCTGTCCTTCCCTCTTCTCCTTCTCTCCTTCTTCTCCTCTCCCCTCCTTTCTCTCTTCTCTCTGACTTCCTGTCCTTCCCTCTTCTCCTCCTCTTCTCCTCTTCCCTCCTCTCCTCTTCTCCCCCTCCTTTCCTCTCTTCTCCCCTCCCCTCCTCCTTCCCTCTCCCTTCCCTTCCCTTCCTCTTCTCTCTCCTCTCCCCTCCTCTCTCTCCTTCCCTCTCCCTCCCTCTCTTCCTCTCCTCTCCCTTCCCTCCTGTCCTTCCCTTTCCTCCTCCTCCCCTCCCCTCTCTCCTTCCTTCTCTCTTCCCTTCCTCTCCTCTCCCTGACCTCCTGTCCTTCCCTCTTCTCTTCCCTCCTCTCTCCTCCCTCTCCTCTCTTCTCCCCTCCCCTCCTCCTTCCCTCTCCCTTCCCTTCCTCTCTTCTCTCCCCTTCCCTCCTCTCTCTCCTTCCCTCTCCCTTTCTTCCTTCCTCTCTTCTCCCTTCCCTCCTGTCCTTCCCTCTTCTCCTCCTCCTCTCCTTCCCTTTCCTCCTCTCTCCTCCCCCTCCCCTCCTTTCTCCTCTCCCCTTCCCTCTCCCTTCCCTTCCTCTCCTCTCCCTTCCCTCCTGTCCTTCCCTCTTCTCCTTCTTCTCCTCTCCCCTCCTTTCTCTCCTCTCTCTGACCTCCTTCTCTTCCCTCCTCTCTCCTCTTCTCCCCCTCGTCTCCTCTCTTCTCCCCTCCCCTCCTCCTTCCCTCTCCCTTCCCTTCCTCTCCTCTCCCCTCCTCCTCTCCTCTTATGGGAAAGAGAGGTAGCAATAAATTTTCTTTTGGGTTTAAGTTGCTGTTATAAAAGCCACATGCCTTCTGAAAGGCCTTGGCTCCTTTTTCCTGAAATTTCTTTCTTCCTGTTGTTTTGGAGCTATTCAAAGTATTTGGATATTTTAGAAATATATCGGTATTTTTTTAATCAGGTACTCTATGCAGAAGGCTTATGGGTTTCAGCATTTTTATTTTTATTTATTTATATCCTGCCTTTATTATTTTTTTATAGATAACGCGAGGCAGTGAGCATGCCTAATATCCTTCCTTCCTCTTATTTTCCCCATAACAACAACCCTGTGAGGTGCATTGGGCTGGGACGGATTGGCCCAAAGTCATCCAGCCGACTTTCCTGCCTAAAGTGGGACTAGAAGTCACCATCTCCTGATGATTGGCCCAAAGTCACCCAGCTGGCTTGCATGCCCAGGCAGAACTAGAACTCATGGTATCCTAGTGATTGGACCAAAGTCACCCAGCTGAGTTTCATGGCTATGGCAGGACTAGAACTCACCATGTCCTGATGACTGCCCCAAAGTCACCCAGCTGGCTTGCATGCCCAGGCAGAACTAGAACTCACAGTATCCTAGTGATTGGATCAAAGTCACCCAGCTGAGTTTCATGGCTTAAGGCAGGACTAGAACTCACCATCTCCTGGTGCTTGGCCTAAACTCACCCAGGCAGCTTTCACGCCTACAGCCAAACTAGAACTCACCGTCTCCTGGTTTCTAGGCCAGCACTAGACCAAACTGGCTCTCTAAATTCCTTTAGGCTTCAGCATTTGCTTCGTTGAGGACAAGCCAAGACTATATGCAGAACGTATGAAAGTTGAAATCTCCTAATCTCAAAACGTCCTTTTTTGGAGCAAGAAGCTTGTTAGGACTGGGATATTTCAGCTGCCAAATGTTTAGCATGCTTCTCTTTCATTTTTTTGCTCCTTCCCTACCCCCACCCACCCCCCACCCCCAAGGGGGTTCAATTGATGATTATCAAGGCAAAGGAGATCATCTTAAGGGTATGGTGCAAGGGTTCTCAAGCAGCCTGGGCCCTACTACTTTGTGTGTCCTCTCTACAACTGCATGGATCATTAATCGCTCACCTCCAGTGTAGTGTGGACGTTGGTTTGAAGCTACCTGTTTGCCTATTCTCAGGTATTCTGCAAAGATACTTTTTGAGTCAAGCTCAGTTCCTGATGATTACACGCTTAAACAATGGCAAAGAATTTCTATATTTCTGCCTTTTCCTGAGGATTTCTCTCCCCTCCCCCGCCACCGATTTCTCAGTCTAGCTACACCCGTAGAATATTTTAGTGGTTCCCCCAGCCAATCCTAACCAGGTCCAATTCTGCTTAGTCTCCTACTTCCAAAAAGTTGAGTCGAGGTATATTGCCTCCTGAGATGACCAAATTCCAAATTACAGGCCCCTAATCTGTTGATGTAGCAAAATAATAGCAATAGCACTTAGACTTATATACCGCTCCACAGTGTTTCACAGCCCTCTCTCTGAGCAGTTTACAAAGTCAGCCTGTTGTCCACACAACCATCTGGGTCCTCATTTTACAGACCTCGGGAGGATGGAAGGCCGAGTCAACAACCTTGAGCCCGTCAGGATCGAACTCCTGGCTGTGGGCAGATTTTGCCTGCAATACTGCATTCTAACCACTGCACTACTAAGGGCCGCCTTCCTCCCTTCCTCCCTTCCTTCCTTCCTTCCTTCCTTCCTTCCTTCCTTCCTTCCTTCCCACTTAGACTTATTATATATCGCTCCACAGTGCTTCACAGCCCTCTCTCTGAGCAGTTTACAAAGTCAGCCTGTTGTCCCCCCCAACCATCTGGGTCCTCATTTTACAGACCTCGGGAGGATGGAAGGCTGAGTCAACAACCTTGAGCCAGTCAGGATCGAACTCCTAGCTGTGGGCAGAGTTTGCCTGCAATACTGCATTCTAACCCACTGCACCACCACGGCTCCTAAGATAGTAGAGCAGATAGTTGCTTTGAATTTCAGTTCCGTTCTGGAAAACGGTGTGTGTGTGTGTGTGTGTGTGTGTGTGTTTGTTTGTTTGTTTGTTTGTTTGTGTCATGTTACCACTGCCGGGATCAAAGCTTTTTGTGCAGATGGGTTTGCTGAAATGAGCAGTCAAAATCATTGCATTTGCAATGTGAAGTGTTACAGCAGACGTTCCCAACCTTTCGGCCACCAGGGACCAGTTCCGTGAAGAAAAGTTTTTCCACGGACCGGAGACTGCGTGGTTTTGTGTGCTGCCTGCATCCCACGGATGGGGCTTTGCTTGTTTGTGCGGACCAGTTGCCGGCATGCCACAGACTGGTACCGGCCCACTGACTTGGGAGGGGGGGTTGGGGACCCCTGTGCTACAGGACTTCCTTTAAGAGAATAAACTTTATCTGTATTGCTTCATTCACTTTTTTTTTAGACATTTGAGATGTCCTACAAAAAACAAAACAAAAAAACTTAGGGTAGGGGTAGGCAACCTGGACTTCAACACCCAGAATTCCTGAGCCAGCATGAGAGAACTATGGCCCCCTCATGACTCGTGGACTTCAACTCCCAGAATTCCTGAGCCAGCATGGCTCAGCTTGGAAACCTCTCCCTTTCCCCTCAGCATGGCTGGCTCAGGAATTCTGGGAGTTGGAGTCCACGAGTCATAAAAGAGCCAAGGTTGCCTACCCCTGCCTTAGGGATATACCTTTGACATAGAATGTAAAACGCAAGGCGGGGCCCATCAACACAGCCCGCAGATCCCATCTTTAAGAGTAACATGTAGTTCTCCCAGCGAGCACCAGAGCTTCTCCGAAGCTCATTTAAGCTAGCAGATTTTTGTGTTACTACCTATAGAAGAGAATATTTTGTAACTCAGGGTTGAACTGTGGGATCCTTGGTGCTCTCTAACTGCCAGGTGGTTTTCTTGCAGACGTTTCATTACCAAGCTAGGTAACATCATCAGTTTTACGTTAGTAGCCAGGAAACGTCAGAATACAACCAATTGTCTGAAGATGCCTTGACAGTTTTTTAGAAATCGGTCCAGGAGATAACCAAAGACCTAACCCTCGTAAAGAGAACAGGCACCTTGCATGCACATCTAACCATTTTTTTCTCCTCACTTTTGTGTCACCTCCAGTTTTTCCCCCCCCCCCTCTCTAGAATTCTTCCCGCGACTGTCCTTGTGTCTTCTGCATGTAGTTCTAGTTGTGCTGCTTCTCCTACCCTTTCTCCAGACACAAAGCTCACCGGCTCATGTTGATCGTCTCTCTCTTTTTTTCCCTTCCTTTGTCGCCAGAACGTGAACTCTCCGCACATGCAACCTTGACTCTCTTTTGGCGCTACATCGGGAACCGCGGGTGGAAGCCATGCGCCCTATCATCATTCATCTCCGAAACCTGCAGTCTGCTCCACGTCTCTGTTCAGCTCCAGTTGATTTGTCGGTGATCTCCATCGCTGGTTTATTATAGCTTGCCTTCTTGGACTTAAGAAAATGGAGTTGTGGAAGTAGGAACCTCCCAGAGAGAGAGAAAGAAAGAAAGAAAGAGAGAGAGAGATGGATGGATGGATGGATGGAGGAAGAAAAAAAATAAAGGAAAAGAAAGAGACTTATTTCATCAGCATATAAACTGTGAATCTGAACCTGATTTTAAAGCTGGTTTATTTTAATTTTTTTCATCTCCACTTTGGTAGACTCCAGCAGGCACCAGGGTGCATCTGTATGCACCATACGTCCTAGGTCTCTTGTTATTCTGTGTGTTTTTTTTCTTAAGCAACGAGCTTGCCTTGCAGACGATCACTGTGCTGATCCCACCATCTCTTAAGACAAAGGGTTAGTTAGGGTCAGCGTAGGTGGGCTGCAGCTAAGAGAGAGGCGAAGGGGAAATGAAAAGTATTCTGGGTTACATCCGTGAGTCTGTTCCATCTATTCGTTTCTACCTTAGATGTTCATTGAGGGGAAGGATTCTCCATGAATTTTGCCTGTCCTCATGAACTGGTCCAAGAGAGAGGCGGTCAGTTGCTCCCAGACCTGGAGAGGAGAGGGGTAGAGGCCAAAAGCTTGGGGAAAACAATTGTGAAATGTTGTTTTATTTCCCCAGAGCGTACTACACAAACCACACTTCCTAAGTGAGAGCCTCTCTCTTCTAGAGGCGCATAAACATCCGCCGTCTCCACCGGGACTGTGTCCTGGCCCTGCTTTGGGATAGTTTTTGGGTGATGGGACACAACCTTTTGTGGACCCTGACTTCTCAAGTGGGTGGGTGGGGGGACGGGACTCCCCACTCAGGCAGGACTCCAGCCCGTTTTTAAGTCCAGTGTTCCAAGAGATGCGCTGGTCTAAATTTTCAGACCTGGAGGTGTGGTTTCGCCGCCACCGCCTTCTCCCCTTTTGTGTTTGTGTGTGGCTTGTGGGAAGGTCTGTTCGGAGACCGCCGAGGGCTTAAGATGCCTCTTTTATGTTAGAAGCATCTCATGGTGCAAACAGGGTATGTTCCTATCGACCGACGAATGAGCTTCCGGCAACTGGGACGTTCGCAGAGATCTGCAAATCTGGAGTTGGCAAGGCTGTTTTTTTCCCCCAGCTTTCCACTCTCGAGTCAGCCACCGGAAACGGTTTCTGATCCTCACGTTTTAGACGCCGCTGTTTGATCCAGCGTATTAAATCTGTCTTGGCAAGTCTTCCTATTGAGGAAAGGATTCCAGGGCTACAGTTTTGTCCTCAGCGTGGCCAATAAAATTTTTTAAAAAAGTGAAGAATGGCTGGTATACCCCAAGGCATTAGAATAGCATGTTAGGAGCAAAGTTAAGATTAGTTTCATTCAGGTGAGTTGATTATTATGGGCTTCCAGGGACCCCCTTCCCTTTTTTACATGTTGAAATAATTATCCTTCTTAGAAGCAGTAGAGGGCTGTTTTAAATTGATCATTTTTTGCTAGTTTTGAAGGACATCTGAGTAAGCGTAAGCTTTCCTTTGCACCAGAATTTCCCCCTGGTGACTTCTCAGCCGTTCTCCTGTTTCCAAGGTGCCACTCAAGTTCGTAGGCCTCATGTCTGGGTGACGAAAGCAACAATAGGCTGGTTTCGAACGCAGGCCCTCTTTTAAGACTGAACTCTCCTGCCCAAAGGGTTACTGGAAAAGATGTCCAGGATGAGCAAATGGTGGGCAGAGTTGAGGTCCCAAGGCAGGTAGTTTTGCCTTGTGTGCGAATCTCGCAGGTGATGTTAATTTTCCAAATAAAGGATTGTTTGACCCAGACTCAAAAGTGTTGACTTGGTAATCCAAGATGGTTTATATGTGTGTAATAACGCTCCCGTGTAGATCGGAGGTGGGGAACGATGGCCCTTTGATGACTTGTGGACTCCAACTCCCAGAATTCCTGAGGCAGCCAGTGTGGAATTCTGGGAGCTGAAGTCCACAAGTCATCAAAGGGCCATCATTCCCCTACCCCGTGGTGTAAATGAAAAGCTTTTTCTGCTTGTTAAAATTAGCTTGTTTTATCCTTGTTTTGCTTTTTAAAGACAGTTTTTATATATATTGGATGTTTTTCAGAGCTTGTATGTGCCTGAGCACGCAAGATTGATCTTTTCCTTTTTTTAAAAAAAAACAAAAAACAAACCCCCATACCTAAGTGTGAATGGCCTCATCTCCAATCCGGCAAATATTTCCTTTTGAAATTCTGCGGCAAAATAGAGCAAATGGGTGCAGATAAAAATTAACCTTTCCCATTATCTCCCCCAAAAAGGTCCAGGCTGATAAATTGCATTTAAGTGATCAACGTTTTAGGGCAACTTGTTTTCTTACAAATACTGTCCCTTTGAAAGAGATGGGAAGTAAGGAAATAAGAGAATGATAAGGGGTTCTCCCACCCGTCTGGAAAACAGAAATCTCCGAACAAAATGGATTCTTCCTGTTTGAAAAGCAGGGAAAAAGCTCAAAAGGCTGTAAATTACCGTATTGTTGTGGGATTGTGTGGGGTGTTTGTGCTTGCAGGGTGTGGGGAACAAGAATTGGACATGCCATTTAAAAATCGCACCAATAGTTCCTTTTCGGCTTGGGTTTTTTTTTTCCCCTTTGATACTTGAAGATTGATTTTTTTTAAAAAATCATTTTTAACAGCAAGAGGCTATTTATTTATTTAATTGATCTCGCTGAGCCACAGAATCCCCCTCATAAATTTTGTATGAAATTTTAAGTTGTGTGCGTTATGTACCTGGTGATTTTATCTTCTTTCTCCCCGCCCCCCTCATCCCTGGAGGTGAAAAGCAGCGGAGATTATAAAACAGGTCTGCCTTTTTTGGAAATTTGTATATTTTGCAGTTGCCGGAACAATTAAAATACCATCTTTTAACTAGAACGATCGGAATTGTGGGGGGGTTTTTTTTGTTGATCAGACGTCTCCTGTGTGGGAGGATATTAGGTGATGGGTGTGAGTTTGGTGGGATCGATTGGTCTTTCGAAGCTGGGTTACGTATTTACATATAATTTAATTTTGGCCATGTCAAATTTTGGCTGGAATGAGGCATGTCTAGTTTAATGCAAAAAAAAGGGACAAGGGGTGACATGATAGCATTCCAAAATTTGAGGGGCTGCCACAAAGAAGAGGGGTCAACCTATTTTCCAAAGGTCCTGAAGACAGGACAAGAAGCAATGGATGGAAGTTAAGGAGAGAAGCAACCTAGAACTAAGGAGAAATTTCCTGATAGAACAATTAACCGGTGGAAGAACTTGCCTACGGAAGTTGTGGGTGCTCCAACACTGGAGGTTTCTAAGAAGAGATTGGACAACCATTTGTCTGAAATGATAGAAGTTTTTTTTCTTGAGCAGGGGGTTGGACTAGAAGACCTCCAAGGTCCCTTCTAAGTCTGTTATTCTGTTATTCATGCAGGGGAATTCACTAGAGCAGGGGTAGGCAACCTTGGCTCTTTCGTGACTGGTGGACTTCAACTCCCAGAATTCCTGAGCCAGCATGGCTCAGCATGGAAACCTCTCCCTTTCCCCTCAGCATGGCTGGCTCAGGAATTCTGGGAGTTGAAGTCCACGAGTCATAAAGCGGCCTAGGCCTAGACCAGGAATAGGCAACCTTGGCTCTTTTATGACTCGTAGACTTCAACTCCCAGAATTCCTGAGCCAGCGTGGCTCAGCATGGAAACCTCTCCCTTTCCCCTCAGCATGGCTGGCTCAGGAATTCTGGGAGTTGAAGTCCACGAGTCATAAAGCGGCCTAGGCCTAGACCAGGAATAGGCAACCTTGGCTCTTTTATGACTCGTAGACTTCAACTCCCAGAATTCCTGAGCCAGCGTGGCTTAGCATGGAAACCTCTCCCTTTCCCCTCAGCATGGCTGGCTCAGGAATTCTGGGAGTTGAAGTCTAGGGAGTCATGAAGGGGCCATAGTTCCCCCATGCTGGCTCAGGAATTCTGGGAGTTGAAGTCCACGAGTCATAAAAGAGCCAAGGTTGCCTAACCCTGCACTAGAGAAAACAACTACGCTTGGAAGAGTTAGTAGTAAAAGGAAACCAGGTTGCCAAAGAACACAGCTGGACACCATTAAAGCAGACAACATAGAAAAACTCGACATGAGGAACCCCAGCCCATAGAATCACAAAGACTCAGACTTGACTGAATGGATAAAACATCCTCATCAATTTGTTATCTTGTTGTTAGCTGCGAAGTCATGTCCGACCCATCGAGACCCTATGGACAACGTTCCTCCAGGCCTTCCTGTCCTCTACCATCTTCTGGAGTCCATTTAAGCTCACGCCTCCTGCTTCATCCATCTCTCTTTAGTGCATCCCATAGCTGCTTTTTCAAGAGGCAACAGAACTTTTTTTTTTCTTTCCTCTTTGAAGACGTTTCGTTTCTCATCCAAGAAGCTTCTTCAGCTCTGAGCTGGAGAAGCTGAAGAAGCTTCTTGGATGAGAAGCGAAACATCTTCAGAGAAAAACAAGGAAGTCCAGTTGCCTCGTGAAAAAGCTCCTTTTGGGACAACCATGACCTGGGTGAGTGAGAATCTCCATAGATGTCTCTTTAGTGCAGTAGAATAAGACAGTGGTAACATTACAGCCTCAACTTTGTACTTTTACATATTTAATATGCACTAATAATCTCTATAACAATAAGCTTATCTAATCAACAAAAGGTCATTTCCGACTCTAGGGACGCGGTGGCTCGGGTTAGGACGCTGAGCTTGTCGATCAGAAGGTCGGCAGTTTGGCGGGTCGAATCCCGAGTGCTGCATAACAGAGTGAGCGCCTGTTACTTGTCCCAGCTTCTGCCAACCTAGCAGTTCGAAAGCACGTAAAAATGCAAGTAGAAAAATAGGGACCACTACGGTGGGAGGGTAACAGCGTTCCGTGCGCCTTTGGCGTCTAGTCATGCCAGCCACATGACCACGGAGATGTCCTCAGACAAGCGCCGGCTCTTCGGCTTTGAAATGGAGATGAGCACCGGCCCCTAGAGTTGGAAACGACTAGCACGCATGTGCGGGGGAACCTTTACCTTTACCTTTAATCGACAAAACCCAGAGTCAAAGTTTCATTTCTTTCCATCTCGAGCACAAAGTCCAGATTTCTGTGCGCAGCCAGTTCTCTGCATGAGGCCCGTTTTTTGGTGCTACTGTTCAAATGCTCTCTAAAAGAATTAAAAGCTCAAAATGCAGAAGTGGTTTCCCAGTAGAACCGGATTAGGTGTCAGTAGTCCTCGATTTATTACCACAATTCGGCCCAAAATTTCCACCGCTAACCAAGAGAGTTGTTAAGTGACTTTTACCCCATTTTGCGACTCTTCTTGCCACAGTTTTTAAGAGCATCACTGCAGTTGTTAAGTGAGGATACACGGTTGTGAAGTGAATCTGGCTTCCCCCATTAACTTTGCTTGTCAGAAGGTCACAAAAGGGGGATCACATGACACTGGGACATTGCAACCATCATAAGTATGAACCAATTCCCAAGCGTCTGAATTTTGATTGCTAGACCATGGGGATGCTGCAGTGGTCGTAAGTGTGAAAAATGGCCATTATTTATCTCAGGGGCTGCCACAAAGAAGGAGTCAAGCTATTTTCCAAAGCACCTGAATGCAGAACAAGAAGCAACAGATGGAAACTAATCAAGGAGAGAAGCAACCTAGAACTAAGGATGAATTTCCTGACAGTTAGAACAATTAACCAGTGGAACAACCTGCCTCCAGAAGCGGTGAATGCTCCAACACTGGAAGTTTTTAAGAACAGACTGGGCAGCCATTTGTCTGAAATGCCTGAGCAGGGGGTTGGACTAGATGACCTCCAAGGACCCTTCCAACTTCTTCTTCTTCTTCTTCTTCTTCTTCTTCTTCTTCTTCTTCTTCTTCTTCTTCATCATCATCATCATTATTATTATTATTATTATTTATTTTATTATTTTATTTTATTAAATTTATATACCGCCCTTTCCCGAAGGACTCAGGGCGGTTTACAGGGCATTTAAAACAACCAATACAAAAGTTAAAAACAAATTTAAAAAGATTAAATCATCCCTAGAATTAAAGACCCCAGTTAAAAATTCTCAGCCTGGACCGGAGAGCTCAAAGAGCCAGGTTTTCAGGTCCCGGCGAAATGTGCGGAGGTCGGGGGCAGTCCTAAGCTCCACGGGCAGCTGGTTCCAGAGGGCAGGCGCACCCACAGAGAAGGCCCTTCCCCTGGGTGTTATCCGCCGACAGTCTTTTATCGGCGGCACCCTGAGAAGACCCTCCCTGTGGGAGCGCACTGGACGAAGGGAGCTTGATGCCAGCAGCAGGTGTTCCCTCAGATATCCCAGACCCAAGCCATTCAGGGCTTTATAGGTCATCACCAGCACCTTGAATCTCACCCGGAGGGCAACCGGACGCCAATGCAGCTCGCGGAGTAGAGGTGTTACATGGGAGTATTGGGAAACCCCCATCACAACTCGCGCGGCCGCATTCTGCACCAGCTGAAGCCTCCGAATGGTCCTCAAGGGCAGCCCCATGTAGAGAGCGTTGCAGTAGTCTAGACGGGAGGTCACGAGCGCATGAGTGACTGTGCGTAGGGCATCTCGGTCCAGATAGGGTTGCAACTGGCGCACCAGGCGAACCTGGGCAAAAGCCCCCCTGGCCATGGCTCCTATATGATCTTCAAAATTGAGCCGTGAATCCAGGAGGACGCCCAAGTTGCGAGCCTTATCAACGGGGGGTAACACCTCACCCCCCATCGTTAAAGGTGGAATAATCTGGTTAGCCCAAGATGCCGATACGCACAGCCACTCAGTCTTGGCGGGATTGAGATGAAGCCTGTTTCTCCCCATCCAGACCTGAACTGCCTCCAGGCAACGGGACATCACGGTGAGGGCATCGCTGGGTTGGTTCGGGGTGGAGAAAAACACATTATTATTATTATTATTGTTATTGTTATTGTTATTGTTGTTGTTGTTGTTGTTGTTATTATTATTATTATTATTATTTTTATTAAAAAGTTTTAACATACAATTTTTCCTTTAAAAAAACCCCCCTCCCCCTCCCTTCTCCCTCCCCCCCTACCTCTCCCCCCTCCCCCCCTCCCCCCCCTGACTTCCCAGAGCTAAATACAAGGTATATAAAAAAACAATCATAAACAACCATATACTAACACCCATAAATTCTAAAATCCATCACTCTCTAGCTTATATAGGATAATATATATATATATTAAATATATATAGAAAAACAAAAATAAAAAAGAAGAAAAGAAAGAAGACTTATTCAAATGCTACATAAAACTTCTTAACCCTATACTTGTTCTGGATAAACTCAATCCATTTTCTCCATTCCATAATATAGCGAGTGATCTTTCAAATAGGCCGAAATCTTCGCCATCTCAGCCAGGTCGGAAACCTTTAAAGTCCACTCTTCTATGGTCGGCAGTTCCTCTTTCTTCCAGTACTGACCTATCAAAAGTCTTGCTGCCGTAATTAAATTCAACATCAACTTAGTGTCCACAACTGTAACATCTGTAATTATTCCCAACAAGAAAAGTTGCGGACAAAACTTTATCCTCTGTTTAAAAATCTTCTGCATGTTCCACCAGACTTTTATCCAAAAGGCCTTAACCTTTTTACAAGTCCACCATATGTGAAAATATGTTGCGTCTTCATCACCACACCTCCAACATTTAGGCTGATAATTCGGATACATACTTGCAAGCTTTTTAGGATCTAAATGCCATCTATAAAACATTTTGTAAAAATTCTCTCTTAGATTTTGAGCTTGTGTAAATTTTACATTCCTTACCCAAATCTTTTCCCACGTGTCCATTGTAATAACTTCCTGGATGTTTTGGGCCCATTTTATCATACAATCCTTAACAAGTTCTGTTTCTGAATCGATCTCTATCAAGGCAAGATATATCCGTTTAATATGTGCTGGTCCCTGATTTCTAATTTGCTTTATCAAGTTTTCATCAGTCATTGTAAATCCATTTTTCTGGTCTTCTTTCCACCTGGCCCGTAACTGAGTATATTGAAACCAATTTTGAACAACCTTCTCTTCTCGCAAGAGGCTATATGATTTCAAACACCAAACATTTCTTTCCAAGCTTAGGATCTCCTTGTACGTAGTCACATCATGTTTGAAGCCAGCATGTATATTTTCTATTGCGTGTTTTGGAATTGCCCACAATGGTATCTTGCAGTCTAACTTATGTCTATACTTCTTCCAAACTCTCAACAATGCCTGTCTTAAAATATGCACTCTAAACACATTGTCTACCTTCTTGTCATACAACAAATATGCATGCCAGCCAAACAACAAATCGTGGCCCTCAAGATTTAATAATCTCTCTTGTGACAAATTAATCCAATCACTTATTCCTGTTTATTATTATTATTATTATTCATTGCACAGTCAGCCAGATGTTCAGACTGGATTTGGCATTTTTGTCTACTTATCCAGTCCTTACCAAGGAGCTGGGATAGGCGGATATGGATGTTTGATGGTATTACAGATATGCCACAGGATGGAAGCAGTTCCTAGTGAGGCCGCCTTTTGCAATTGACTGATGGTGAATTTGTCAATGCCGATGATGGTGTTCAAGTGTTGCTCCAGTTGTTTTGGGATTGCACCCAAGGTGCCTATTACTATTAGTGCCACCCTTGTTTGCCTTTGCCACAGTCTTTCTATTTCTATTTGGAGGTCTTTGTATTTTGTTATCTTCTCCAGTTCTTGATTCTATCCCTCGGTTAATGCAGCCTAGGACTGCGTTGAAGGTTTTCAACATATCGGACAGCCATTTGTCCAAAATGGCATAGGGTCTTCTGCTTGGGCAAGGGGTTGGACTAGAGGACCTCCAAGGCCCCTTCCAACCCTGTTATTCCATTTTTAACATTAAAACAAATGATACCAAACTACATTAAAATGAACATTACAGGAATAATCCCAAAGATGCTTTTTCAGGAAGCAACTGGACTTTCTCGTGTTTTGTTTTCCTTTGAAGACATTTTGCTTCTCATCCAAGAAGCTTCTTCAGCTCTGACTGGATGGTGGGGAAATGGAAGGATTTATACTCTTTGCCGACAGCTGGTCATTTGCATTCGTTTAGAGAGTCTTTGAGGCCACTTGGAGGTGAATATATTGCTAGGAAACTCAATAGGTGAATCTATTTTCTAGCCAGCAGTCAGCTAAAGCGATGGGGGTAAAATTTCCACTCCTTAAATTCCTTATCAGTTCCAATAAAGACACAATATATTAGTCTTAATTGCATGAAGGTTAAACAATAGATGGCCAGTCAGAAGGTAAAGAAATCTTATCATTTTCTCTCCATTTGCCAAGGATTTGGCCTGCAAGATAAGGCCCCACCATGCCTTTGTCTCTCCAGTGACCGCAGATCCATAGAAAGCTGGGAAAGAGGTAAAGATTTATTTATTTGTTCTATTTTTAATCCCTCCTTTATTGCTTTATAAGGTGAAGAAAATACATAATTATCCTTCTTCTATTTTCTCTACAACACCAACCCTGTGAGGTCGGTTGGGCTGAGAAAAAACGACTGGCCCAAAATTGTCCAATTGGTTTTCATGGCTAAGGCGGGACTAGAAGTCACCGTCTCCTGGCGATTGGTCCAAAATCACCCAGCCAGCTTTCAGGCCTAAGGCAGGATTAGAACTCACAGTCTCCTGGTGATTGGTCCAAAGTCATCCAGCCAGCTTTCATGCCTAAGGTGGAACTAGAACTCACCATCTCCTGGTAATTGGTCCAAAGTCACCCAGTCAGCTTTCAGGCCTAAGGCGGGACTAGAACTCACAGTCTCCTGATGATTGGTCCAAAGTCATCCAATCAGCTTTCATGCCTAAGGTGGAACTAGAACTCACTGTCTCCTAATGATTGGCCCAAAGTCACACTTTCCCCATGCTGAGGGGAAAGGGGGAAGTTTCCAAGCCGAGCCATGCTGGCTCAGGGATTCTGGGAGTTGAAGTCCATGAGTCATAAAAGAGCCAAGGTTGCCTACCCCTGGTCTAGCTTAATGAAGAGAAGGACAAGGGGTGACATGATAGCAGGGTTCCAATCTCTCAGGGGCTGCCCCAAAGAAGAGGGAGTCAAGCTATTCTGCAAAGCATCCAAAGGCAGGACCAGAAGCAACAGATGGAAACTAATCAAGGAGAGAAGCAACCTGGAACTGAGGAGAAATTTCCTGACAGTGAGAACTATTAGCCAGTGGAACAACATGCCTTCAGAAGTTGTGGGTGCTCCAACACTGGAGGTTTTCAAGAAGAGATTGCACAGCCATTTGTCTGCAATGGGACAGGGTTTCCTGCTTGAGCAGGGGGCTGGACTAGATGACCTCCAAGGTCCCTTCCAACTGTGTTCTTCTGTTGTTATTATTATTATTATTATTATTATTATTATTATTATTATTATTATTATTATTATTATTATTATTATTATTATTATTAGGCAAGGAAGAAAAGGGAAAAAATGCATTGAATTAATAACATGCCAATAAAAGTCCATGAAAATTCTTGGAGTCTCTCTCTCTCTCTCTCTCTCTCTCTCTCTCTCTCTCTCTCTCTCTCTCGTGTGTGTGTGTGTGTGTGTGTGTTTGTATGTGTGCCCTTTACCCCCTTCAGCTGAAGAATGTTTTTATGCACCCCTTTCATCGCCTTCTTTGGGGAGCTGAATTGCTTGTCGGACTGAAATTTTTCTTCTTCAGAAAGCAACTTTCCCACGGCTTTCAAAATAAGTCACGCCAAAGGAGAAAAAAAAAGCTGGACGGCTGGGAGACGTTGTGCCCAATTTGGTAGCCCCTGGAGAGGCTGGCATACCGTTCCCATAGTCCCCAACCGCTCTGGGAGTCCTTCCAGCCAGACCTCTGCAGTGAGGAATAATCAGAAAAGAGGCAGTTAAAGAGACTTCATTGCTGGCGGCTGAGTTCTCGCAGCTTTTCCTGCAACTGCAGTCCAGGTGTTTACTCCCTCCTCATAGCTACAGGTGGTCCTCGACTTACAAACCAGTCGTTTAGTGACCGTTCCAGGTCACAACACCGAAGAAAGTGACTTAAGACCGTTTTTCACACTTACGACCGTTGCAGCATCCCCGTGGTCACCTGATCAAAATCCCGACGCTTGGCAACTGGCATGTACTTACGACGGCTGCAGTGTCCCGAGGTCACGTGATCCCCTTTTGTGACCTTCTGCCAAGCAATGTTAATGGGGGAGCCAGATTCACTTAGCCACCCTGTTACTCACATGACATCTGCAGTGATTCACTTAACAACTGTGGCAGGAAAGCTCGTAAAATGGGGCAAAACTATGACTGGCTCAAGGTTGACTCAGCCTTTCACCCTTCCAAAGTAGGTAAAATGAGGACCCAGATTGTTCGGGGGAGCAACAGGCTGACCCTGTAAACCGCTTAGAGAGGGCTGTAAAGGCACTGTGAAACGGTATATAAGTCTTAAGTGCTATTGTTAAGCTGGAAGGAAGGAAGGAAGGAAGGAAGGAAGGAAGGAAGGAAGGAAGGAAGGAAGGAAGGAAGGAAGGAAGGAAGGAAGGGAGGGAGGGAGGGAGGGAGGGAGGGAGGAAGGGCCATGGTGGCATAGTGGTTAGAATGCGGTATTGCAGGCTAACTCTGCCCATTGCCAGCAGTTCGATCCTGACTGGCTCAAGGTTGACTCAGACTTCCATCCTTCCAAGGTCAGTCAAATGAAGACCCAGATTGTTGGGGGTGGGGGGGCCAACAGGCTGACTCTGTAAATCGCTTAGAGAGGCTGTAAATCACGTGAAGTGGTATATAAGTGTAAGGGCTATTGCTAAGTCCTAAGGAAGGAAGGGAGAAGAAGGAAGGAAGAGAGGGAGGGAGGGAGGGAGGGAAGAATGGAAGGAAGGAAGCAATAGAAGGAAGGAATAGGAGGGGAGGGAGGGAGGGAGGGAGGAGAAAATAATGGAAATGGAAGGAGGGAGAGAGGAAAGGAAGGAAGGAAGGGAGGGAGGGAGGGAGGGCGGGCCGTGGTGGTGCAGTGGTTAGGATGTAGTTAGGGAAATTCTGCCCACAGCCTGGAGTTCGATCCTGACTGGCTCAAGGTTGACTCAGCCTTCCATCCTTCCAAGGTCGGTAAAATGAGGACCCAGATGGTTGGGGGTAAATAGGCTGACTCTGTAAATCGCTTAGCGAGGGCTGTAAAGCACTGTGAAGCGGCATGTCATTCTAAGGGATATTGCTCTTGCTATAGCGAAAAAAACCTAAGGCATTTACAAGCACATCACAGAAATTATTAATTTTCCAATGCATCATTCATTGATGGTAAATCGCTAAGTATATAATGGCCTTTTAAAAATGTTGAAGATCACTGTTACATTCTGAATCACGGGAATCACGATGAACACAATATGAATCATACCCTGAAATTATAAACAATGGCAATTTTTATGCTTGGTGCTAAAAGCCTGTTCTAATTTAAGAAGACTTGTATAACCGAAATATTCAGATATGTCTAAAGAGAAATCCTCATTTAGCTTGCGGTAGAAATCCACAGATTAAATTGTAACCTCCAAGTGTTTTTCAATTTCAGTTAAATTCCGTGTCAAACTTAGTTTAAGACAGGAAGTTATCTGGATATCAAAGCGGCCACAATTTGGTTAAGGCAAAGAAGGAGTCAAGCGTGCTTTGCAATAGGAGGTATAAATTTTAAGTGGTCCTTGACTTATAACCATTTGTTCAACAACCCCAAGCCTACACACACACACACACACACACACACACACCCATGGCCACAACAGGGAGAGTCAGGATTATGTGGACACCTTGCTTAATGGCTGCAACAACTTACAACCATAATTCTGGGTTCAATTATCAAGGGTTGTCTGTATCCTCTCACCAAATAGCATGGAGAAATCCAATTCAGCGTCTTTTTATGGGAATCTATGCAGAATAACGAAGTAACGCACTTTAACGAAATTCAGTGAAATTATTACAGCTTAAAAACAGAAATTCAATTTCTGTTCCATTAGGCAGACCTTTGAGATAAGTAGACATATGTAGTCGATGCAGCTATAGAAAGCAGATTATCTACCCCGATCCTTTGGTTTTCCATTAGGAATAAAATACGATGGGTAGGATCAGCCAGGAGAAAATGCATGCTTTTTTTCCCCCCTGGATTTTATCCAGGGCAGTTTGAATAATTCTAATTTTTTAAAAAAAATATGTCTGAGAAATAGGATGGAACATCCTAATGCCGTTAGGGTTTTACTATTCGTGTAAAAAGTAAGCCTTGGCAAAAAAGTAAAATAAAAATCAGAACAATGTCTAAATGTCTCTAAAGCCCTCAGTTTCATTTCTTTATTTTCTCTCAATATTAGACACAACAAATGGGTTTCAAGGCGAGGCGTTTTGGATCTGCAGCCGATGGAACGTATTTCATCCTTTATCATAAAGTTGTGCCTGATATTTAATCTTCGAATGCCCTGGCCTTGGTCTCCTTTGCATTTACCCTCAGCCCAAGTTGACTTTTGCTCCAGAATTTGGATAAGTAGAAAGGGGACAATACTGAAATAGCAGTGTTCCAATATCTCAGGGGCCGCCACAAAGAAGAGGCAGTCAAGCTATTCTCCAAAGCCCCTGAAAGCAGGACAAGAAGCAACGGATGGAAACTAGTCAAGGAGAGAAGCAACCTAGAACTAAGGAGAAACTTCCTGACTGTTAGAACAATTAACCAGTGGAACAACCTGCCTCCAGAAGCGGTGAATGCTCCAACACTGGAAGTTTTTAAGAACAGACTGGACAGCCATTTGTCTGAAATGGTATAGGGTTTCCTGCCTTAGCAGGGGGTTAGACTAGATGACCTCCAAGGTCCCTTCCAACTACTTCTTCTTCTTCTTCTTCTTCTTCTTCTTCTTCTTCTTCTTCTTCTTCTTATTATTATTATTATTATTATTATTATTATTATTATTATTATTATTATTATTATTATTATTATTATTATTATTATTATTATTATTATTATTATTATTATTATTATTATTATTCTGAAAGAAAATCTAGAAAGTTTGGAGTTTTCCCTGGAAGGTGATGGAAACCAGTATTACAAACAGCTGGGCATACAGGTAATCCTCAACTCACGGCCACAGTTGAGCCCCAAACCTCCGTTGCTAAGCAAGACAGCTACTAAGTGAGTTTCCCCCCATTTTATAACCTTTCTTGCCATGGGGGGGTTAAGTGAATCCCTGCAGTTGTTCGGTTAGTGACCTGGTTGTTAAATGAATCTGGCTTCCCCCATTGACTTTGCTTGTCAGAAGGTCACCAAAAGGAGACCAGGTGACTCCGGGACGCTGCAACCATCCTAGGCACATGTCAGTTGCCAAGCCTCTGAATTTTGATCATGTGACTGTGGGGGAGGCTGCAATCGTCATAAGTGTGAAAAGCACTTTGAGGTCCACTGATCTTCAAGAGGCCAAGTTTGGGAAAATACTAGTTTAAGGGTTACTTAATGCCAAGCAGGGCCAATGGATATTATTGTTGTTCTTGTTCCGCCCTTCCAATTCTGTTTTACAGACAGGCGAAGAACTTGAAAGCAAAAGGGCCTCGGTTTCTCCCTCTGCCTGCCAAAAACTTTTAAGGTGCGTCTAGTCACATCTGCTCGTCCTCGTGACTCATTTCTCCAACTGCAGGGGAACCGCAGAGCTTCGTGCAAAACCTGATTTGGGTCACATAGGCAACGTTCTCATCAGGCAACACAACTTCCCCATAAGGCAGACAGAAATCCAGTGAATTCCAGGAAGTTGGGCACAGAAAAAGGAAAGTGGGCTTGTTAGGTCTTTCCAAGGCTTCTCTGTTGGATTAATTCAATTCCCCCCCCACCCCCATATGCAATACTAACTTGGAACCTAATGAATCAGCCTGTCTGGTGGCTTGCTGGTTGATTCATTTATTTGAATAACAGAGTTAGAAGGGGCCTTGGAGATCTTCTAGTCCATCTCCCTGCTCAGGCAGGAGACCCTATACCATTTGAGACAAATGGCTGTCCAGTCTCTTCTTGAAAACTTCCAGTGTTGGAGCACTCACAGCTTCTGGAGGCAAGTTGTTCCACTGGTTAATTGTTCTAACTGTCAGGAACTTTCTCCTTAGTTCCAGGTTGCTTCTCTCCTTGGTGAGTTTCCCTCCGTTGCTTCTGGTCCTGCCTTCAGGGGCTTTGGAGAATAGCTTGGCTCCCTCTTCTTTGGGGCAGCCCCTGAGATATTGGGACACTGCTATCATCTCTCCCCTCGTCCTTCTCTTCATTAAACTAGACATGCCCAATTCCAGCAACCGTTCGTTATTTGTTTTAGCCTCCAGTCCCCTGATCATCTTGGTTGTTCTTCTCTGTACTCTTTCTAGAGTCTCAACATCTTTTTTACATCATGGCGACCAAAACTGGATGCAGTATTCCAAGTGTGGCCTTGCGAAGGCATTGTAAAGTGGTATTAACACTTTGCGTGAACTTGATTCTATCCCTCGGTTAATGCAGCCTAGGACTGCGTTGAAGGTTTTCAACATATCGGACAGCCATTTGTCCAAAATGGCATAGGGTCTTCTGCTTGGGCAAGGGGTTGGACTAGAGGACCTCCAAGGCCCCTTCCAACCCTGTTATTCCATTTTTAACATTAAAACAAATGATACCAAACTACATTAAAATGAACATTACAGGAATAATCCCAAAGATGCTTTTTCAGGAGGCAACTGCACTTTCTCGTTTTATTTTTCCTTTGAAGACATTTCGCTTCTCATCCAAGAAACTTCTTCAGCTCTGACTGGATGGTGGGGAAATGGAAGGATTTATACTCTTTGCAGACAGCTGGTCATTTGCATTCCTTTAGAGAGTCTTTGAGGCCACTTGGAGGTTTATCGGTGTCTTCAGGATCACTTAAGTGGTGCAAATGGGTGTGGAGCCTTCTTGGAACTGTGGAAAGGACTGTGTTGTAGACTGGAGATAGGTGATGTTGTGTTCCTTGCCCTCTGTTGAGAGAGGGCTGTTCAATTTTGACCTAGACGGCCTCTTTGACCCCTCTTTCAAACCAGCGGTCCTCTCTGTCCAAACTGTGGACTTTGCTGTCTTCGAAAGAGTGGCCTTCGTCTTTGGAATGCAGATTGACAGATGAATCTGGTCCTGATGGGTTTGTTCTCCTATGTTGTGCCACGCGTTTGTGAAGTGGTTGTTTTGTTTCCCCAATGTACAGATCTACACACGGCTCACTGCATTGTACTGTGGGAAGTCAGCCCCCCCAGAGAAGGAAATATTAAAAGGGCAGGAAAATATATTTCCTCAAAGGATCTTGAAGAGGCAGGAAAGCGTGCCCAGTTTTTCTTAATAGCCCCAGCTCTCCCTCCCCCAAGCAGAAACCAGCTCTGTAGAAATGCAGATGTGATAATCCATTCAGGAAGGTTGGACACCCCCAGCTAGAAGATTGAGAATACAAAGACACCTAAAATCTACATACCCCACTCAAACCCTAAGACAGGACATAATAGGATTAACCCACAGATGCCAAAGGGCAAACGCAGACTCAGCTCAGAATTCATAACACAGGAAATAGCCTCAAACAGGAACAGGAAGCAGCTCCAAACAAAAGGCTCCAGAGGGTATAAAAACCCACTCCCTACATATGTTCACTCTCTTTTCCGCCAGCCATCTTCCTGTCTGGTTCTCCTCTTCAATAAACTACAACCTTCTTCCTAAAGCAGTCGCCGTGTTTTTCCCCAGCTTGGACTGAACCACGATGAAGACTTTTCTTCCAACAGTACTGCATATACCATGTTGCCAGTGATGGGATTCAAATATGTGAGCAACCGGTTCTCTGTGTGGATGCCGCTTCCGGAAGTCCATTCTGGGCCTGGGCAACAAAACATTAGCTACCGGTTCTGCCGAAGTGGTGCGAACTGGCTGAATCCCACCACTGCATGTTGCTCACGCAAATGACCAGCTGTCTGCAAGCGGTATAAGTCCTTCCACTCCCCACCATCCAGTCAGAGCTGAAGAAGCTTCTTGGATGAGAAGCGAAATGTCTTCAAAGAAAAACAGGAAGTCCAGTTGCCTCCTGAAAAAAAGGACCTTTGGGATAACTGTGACCTGGATGACTAAGAATCTCCGTAGCCATTACAGTAATAACTTCTGTTTGTGAAATCTGATCTAATATGGCTTCATCATTTTTAAAAATTATTATTTTAACAACAACCTAAGTTTACTATGATTGAGATGGCTTATCTGGAGGGATAAACCTCCCTAAAGTTTTGCAAAGACAGAAGTCACCTGCAGATATTTGGGACAGAGAAAATTACTGAAGTTTGCATTCATTTAGGGAACGCTAAGCACATTAAGAATGCTGTGCAATGAAACCCCTGTATTCAGAGGGAAGACAAGATATTAAATATAATGCTGAAATGGAAAACATGACTAAGGATGCCTTAATTAAGAGGCAGCAGGTTTTTCCAGGTACACACCATCTCATGCTGCAAAATCTGATCATTTCTGAAGTGATGGATGCAATACATGAGTTTGTTGTGTTGCAAGCATGTACTGTCCTATCCGGTTATGTAAGCTGGTAACACACCCCAAGGGTTCGTAACAGGATCTGAGCTTAGATCCAGCTAAATAATTATTGCATAAGCCTATGATTATTATTTATTGACCTATACCCCTGATTAAATGCCTGGTGACATAAATGACCAATGATGCCATTTGGGATCAGAACTTTTATTGCTAAGCAAGGCAGTTCTTAAAGTGAATCTCACCTGATTTTGTGATCTCTTTTGTCATGTTTTGTCAAGCAAATCACCACAGTTCTTAAGCAGATCATGGGGTCATTAAGCAAATTCTGGCTTCCCCCCACTGATTTGGCTTGTTGGAGGCTGGCAGGGAAGATCGAAAAAGATCATGTGACCTGTCCCCCCCCCCGCCTGGATGTTGCAACTGTCATGAGTCCATGTCAGTTGCCAAGTGCTTGAATTTTGACCTTAGGGATGTTACCATGGTCGTAAGTTGGAGGAATAAGTCACTATTTTCAGTGCCGTTATAACTTCGAAGTGTCACTAAACAGAAGGTTGTAAGTGAAGAACCACCTCTAAAGAAAATATTGCCTCATGTGTAAAAAAAGTCTCTTCATCAATTATCACTCATGTCCCCAAACTCACATTCTAGTGAGCACAAAGACATTCCAGCAGTATGTGGAATGACCTCAGGATGCGGCAGCTGTGATAAATACCTGCCAGTGACCAAGCCCTTGTACTTTGACCGTGTCAGTGTGGAAACCTTGTAACGGTGGTAACTGCGAGGACTAGTCCTAAGTCACCTTTCAGTGCTGTTATAACTTTGAGGAGCCGCTAAACAAACGGTTGTAAGGCAAGGCCTATCTCTGTGGCTGAGAGTTTTGTGCCGTGGACACTCCGAAATTGCACGGGTTGAGCAAAAAACATTGATATGTGTGTGTCCCACAAATAACCAGAGGGTGACATCATTGCCCTTAATGTCCCACCTTATGAGCTTATGAGTGGTTGATTTGAATGGGCAACTAATCAAGGAGAGAATAAGGCTAAAAATAAAGAGAAATTTCCTGACAGAATAATCAACCAGTGGAAGAGTTTCCCTCCAGAAGTTGTGGCTGCTACAATGTTGGAGGTTTTTAAGAAGACATTGGACAGCCATTTGTCTGAAATGGTATAGGGTGCCCTGCATTCGCAGGGGGTTGGACTAGAGGACCTCCAGGGTCCCCTTCCAACTCTGTTAATATGTTAAAAGTGAGGGATACATCCCAAGTAGGTTTTAATAGAGCAATAAACAATCAATACATTAGGAAGAATTAATTTACAGAATTTGTAGTCCCAGCTAAATTGTCCCTTAGGCCAGTGTTTCTAAACCTTTGAAGATGTGTGGACTTCAACTCCCAGAATTCCCTAGCCAGCTATGCGATGCCGGTCCCCGTGCTCTGCTGGCTGAGGAATTCTGGGAGTTGAAGTCCACAAGTCGTAAAGTTGCTAAGGTTGGAGACCCCGCCTTAGACGGTTCGACTAAGAGGCTTGACAAATTTGTGGAGAGCTAAAACAGTGTTTTTCAACTCTGGCAACTTTTAAGACTTTGTTTTCTTATTCTGAATTACCAGTAGCAGAGCTGATTTCTCTCAGGGAGGCCTGCCTTTCTTACAAACAAGAAGTGTTAAACCAGCCGGGCAATGGCGGAAGACTTCGTTTTTTATCGCTAATGATGAATAGGGATTACCTTACCTGCAGCCCCAGGCCTCAGCTTGGCAAACACAATTCAGAGACTCTTTGCATTCCACAATCTTTCAGTGGGACTGGGTGCTTTTGACTGCATTCCCAGGACTAAGTAAATAAACCACAGACTATCTGTAGTAAATCTTGCCTCCAGGGCTGCTTTGATGAGCTATTTCCACCCCAAATCCCTTTTTCCCCATCTCCTTATTTACAAATAATGCAGACGTTTGGAAGATCGCTTTCCTCCTCCTCTCCATCCTCAGCAAGTGGAATTCTGTGGTTTTTCTCCTCTTGTTGCAAAGTTTGGGAAGTTTGTCGCTTCTGGGAGTTGAAATCCACAAGTCTTAAAGTTGTCAAGGGTGTTAAGTGCGTTTCCCCCCCCATTTTGCGACCTTTCTTGCCACAGTCATTCAACGAATCACTTGTTAAGTTAGCAACATGGCTGTTAAGTGAATCCGGCTTCCCCCATTGACTTTGCTTGTCAGAAGGTCACAAAAGGGGGGATAATAATAATAATAATAAGTTGGAAGGGACCTTGGAGGTCATCTAGTCCAACCCCCTGCTCAGGCAGGAAACCCTATACCATTTCAGACAAATGGCTGTCCAGTCTCTTCTTAAAAACCTCCAGTGTTGGAGCATTCACCACTTCTGGAGGCAGGTTGCTCCACTGGTTAATTGTTCTAACTGTCAGGAAATTTCTCCTTAGTTCTAGGTTGCTTCTCTCACGTGACCCTTCTTTTCTCTAGACTAGCCATACCCAAACCTTGCAACCGTTCTTCACACATTTTAGTCTCCAGGCCTTTAAATCATCTTAGTTGCTCTTCTTTGCACTTTTTCCAAAGTCTCAACCTCTTTTTTGTACCGTGGTGACCCAAAATGGATGCAGTATTCCAGGCATGGCCTTATTAAGGCTTTAGAAAGCGGCACGCAGCCCTCCTGTTGCCTTGTCTTTCAGGGTGTGAGCTTGCTCTAAGTCACAGGTCTGCAACCCGCGGCTCCGGAGCCGCATGTGGCTCTTTCAGCCATCTCCTGCGGCTCCCAGTCCTCTGCCATGTGCAGTCCAAAAAAGAAAAAAGAAAAGGCGGGACTAAAAAATTTCAACCAATCAATTCAAATATGCAGGGTAGGTGCATATTTCGCCTTGGCTCCACTCTTCAATCAAACCCTGTTCTGCGCATGCGTGCATGTACGCGCATGCGCACACATTTTTTTGCGGCTCCCAGTTTTTCCTTTTGTGAGGGAACCGGTTCCCGAATGGCTCTTTCACTGTTTCAGGTTGCTGACCCCTGGTCTAAGTCAACATAATTTAGACAGAATTACTTGAGCGCCACTTTCAGCCACCGGGCCTTTTTTCTCCAGCATGCATTTATTTCCTCCTCCCCCCTTGGAATCCGTTGCATTCTTTACCTGCCTGAGTCATCCCAGACAAACATGGTCTTCCACCCAGCAGGTTTCAGCAGGATGACGGCAACATTTCCCACTTGACTCAAGCAGGAAATATTTCTCCTCATGTGATTTCTAACAGAGGCTGATTCATCCTTTCTCGTGACATTAACTTTGAAGCCAAAGGAACAAGGAGACCCAATGCGAACATTTTGTTGCAAAAAAAAGAAAACAAAACAAAGGAAAAACCCACAAGTAATTGGCAATCTATGGGGCTGGCTGGCGTTTTTGGAAATCCTAGTTATTTATTTATTTATATTTATTAAATTTTTATACCGCCCTGTACCTGGGCCTGAAACCCGATTGGTACGGGTCCAGATAATCAGCTTCCTCCAAGAACAAAGGGAGCTGATGCGCCACCACGCTCTCAACAACCTTCGCAAGAAAGCGAAGGTTGGAGACCGGACGAAAGTTGTTTAATACTGCTGGGTCCAAGGCAGGCTTCTTGAGGAGGGGTCTCACCACTGCCTCCTTCAAGGCGGCAGGAAAACTACCCTCACTCAAGGAAGCAGTTATCACTGCCTGGAGCCAGCCTCGTGTCCCATCCCGGGCTGCATAAACCAGCCATGAGGGACACGGGTCCAATAAACATGTGGTGGAGCTCAGCTTCCCCATGATCCTGTCCACATCTTCAGGAGTCACAGGGTCACAGGGTCGAACTCCTCCCAGATAACATCGACAAGACTGCCCGTGTCCTCATCGTCAGACTCTGCCCAGTCAGAATCCAAACGAATCCGAGCGATTTTGTCCGACAGATATCGGCTAAACTCCTCGGCACGACCCTGCAAGGGCTCCTCCCTCACCTCCTGATTAAGGAGGGAGTGAGTTACCCTAAACAGGGCGGCCGGGCGATTATCTGCGGACGCGATGAGGGTAGCAAAGTGGTTAGACCTCGCCACCCTCATCGCCGCGAGATAAGATCTCGTGAACGACCTTAGTCGCAACCAGTCGGATTCAGATCGGCTGGACCTCCAACAGCTCTCTAGGCCCCATCTCCGACGCTTCATCTCCCAGAGCTCCATAGAGAACCATGGAGCCCATTGGGATCTGCACCGGGTCAAGGGCCGCATGGGTACAACTCGGTCGAGTGCCGCTGTGGCTGCCTTTTCCCAGGCTTCCACTAGGGCATCGGCCGAGCTGTGGGCAAAGGAGGCAGGTGGGGACCCAAGCGCTGCCTGGAACCGCTCAGGGTCCATTAAGCGCCTAGGGCGGAACCATCTAGTTGGTTCAACAGCCCCACGACGGGGGGTGGCAAAACGGAAGACCAGCCGCAGGAGATGATGATCGGTCCATGACAGGGGTATAACAATCGGAGAACCCCCACCCAGATCATCTAACCACCGTCCAGATAGAAAAACCAAACCGAGCGTGTGACCGCCCCCCATGAGTTGGACCCTGAATAACCTGCATCAGGTCCATGGCCGTCATGGAAGCCATGAACTCCTGAGCTAACTCAGATGATCCCCCCAGGGATGGTAGATTGAAGTCACCCAAAACCATAAGTTTGGGGAACTCAACCACCAACCCTGAGAGGATATCGAGAAGCTCAGGCAGGGCTGCTGCTACGCGACTGGGCGAAAAGTACACCAGCAGCAAGCCCAACTGAGCTCTAGGGCCACATCTCAGGAGGAGGGACTCACACCCGACTATCTGGACCATGGTGGCCTCCCGCGGACATAAGGTCTCCCTCGCAACTACCGCCACTCCACCGCCCCTACCCTGAGCCCGAGGCTGGTGCAGCACCCGGAAACCTGATGGGCAAAGGTTGGCCACCACCCTCTGGGCCCAACCAGGTCTCCGTAATGCAAGCCAGGTCCGCATGCTCCTCCTCAACCAACTCACGTATGAGAGGAGCCTTATTCATTACGGACCTGGCATTAAAATACATGAGCCTGAGCTCAGGTGGCTGCTCATCCTCGCTCCCGGTACCACGGGCCGAAATCAGAGGGTCGGAGCGCATCACCGCTTGAAGACAGCGGGGACGCACTCCCAGATATTGATGCAGCCCTCTGTTCATACACCTGCTGCCATTCCCTACCGCCGTGGGAATAGGCAGTCCCACACCCTGCTCCGGGGCCCCGGAGGCACCCAACCCCAGCCTCGTCACGGCGTGATCAATCCCAGGCCTGGTCTGAGTAACGGTTGGTGGAACCCCCCTAGTTTCCAACCAAACCTGTGAAACCTCCCCCCTCCCTAACCCCACAAAAAATTTAGCTAAAAAGCGCACCAGGGGCCTCTTATTAAATTTATGATAGAGGCTCCTGTCCCTGCCCAACCATCTCTCAGGGTCCCAATAATTGGGCCCGTCATCAAGAGGAATGGTGGAAACAAAGGCGGGTCGCGCCCAGAAAGGGGGGGCACCCCTGAGCCCATATAAGTCTGTGCTTGAATAAAGCAGATAAACCATTGTCCGGGTAGGTCCAGCCAGGCAGTCCCATAGTCAGTCAGTCAGGAAGATGTAAAACAGAAGGTCAATGTCCAGTCCACCAGCTCCCTGCCACTGAGCTGGGTACCATCCAGGTAACTTCCAAAGCAGATCGGGGACCTCCCTCTCACGGAGGGCCCAAATCTATCTGGGAGCGGACGGGATACCAACCCAAATAAGGCATACTTCCCTAGATCTCTCACCTCTAGGGAGGCAGCAGATGGTATAGGTTGGTATAACTGATGGTACATCTGAGCCACCCTCTCACAGCGGCTCATCCAAGACCTTCCAAGTCCAGTGGGTTCGTGGGGGGGGGGGGAAAGAGAGAGAAAAGCAGCAATTGCCAGGCATAAAAACCTGAAGATGACAATGTTCAAATTGGAGAGGTTCTTCTCAAAAGCGGGGAGAGCGAGGAAGGCTAAACAGCAGACGGGCCCCAAGGCAGGCAACTCAAGTCCAAATGGCCAGAGCACGGGCACCATGAGCTGACATGTGTCATCCGGCCAGCAACATACAGCACCAACGGTCCGACGCCAGTCCTAGGTCTCCCCCGCCGGGAACAAGCGTGAAACAGCCTCAAATAGCCACCGAGCAAACCACGAGCAAACCATGAACAGCCAGAACACTCCCACTCAACTCTCTGCCCGCCGCTCCACAGCAACACCGGGCCATCCTCCATTCCACGAGCATACGGCAATTCCGGAGGCCACTCTAGGCCGCGGCTCTATCAGCTCCGAAGATCAGCTGCTCAGAGCCCTCCAAGCCGCGGCTCCTCCCAGCTCCACAGGGGCCTCCGAAAAGACGCCGAAGTTCACAGATGTAATTCGAAACGGAGGGCTGCAACTCCAACGAAAATGCCGACCGTCTTTCTTCTTAGGTCATTCGTCTCTCCAAACCCTGACACAGAGGAGAAAACATCTCTGCAGACCCGTCGGACATCGAAAGACCCCCAAGGACACCAAAAAAGCTGGAACTCTCCACAGAGCTCAGCCAAGCACGTCCGCCATCTTGGGCATGCGCGTAAAAAAACCTGTTGCCCCTCAGCTGAAAACAACAGGTTGGAAATCTAGGGTTTCTTTATAAGCCTTTCCTCCAAAGATGCTTCTTCTCCTGATGCTCCCATATCTGGGCTGTGAGAATTTCAAATGACCACAAGATGGCAGCAAAGAGAGGCAGAAAAAAAATTGGCATTTTGCTGCCACCTATTGGTTTTGTGGAATGCTGTGATCCAAATTACCCCAAAACCTCAGTTTCTTAAAACTGTAGCTCTCAGGACCCTTTCCCGTTTTTAAAAAGTATGAACCCCCCCCCCCCAAAAAACCCACACGTTTTTAACATAAAAACAGAGTTGGAAGGGATCTTGGAGGTCTTCTAGTCCAGCCCCCTGCTCAAGCAGGAGACCCTATACCATTTCAGAAAAATGGCCGTCCAATCTCTTCTTAAAAACATCCAGTGATGGAGCAAACCTTTCCACTGGTCAATTGTTAATTTTCCTTCTAAGGATTATATTGATTGATATTTACCCTATTAGATATGTACATTTCTAGAACATTTCTCGAAGCGTGTAAAGACAACATTAAACCCTACTCCTTACTGGCACCGGTGATATAACTAGTTTGGGTAAATGAAAGGTCTGCAAGAAAACAACCAAGCTCAGAGAGCACCCAGGACTTCTCAATATTAAACCCATTTTTTTTTAAATTCCATTTATATAACGCCCTTCTCCGAAGACTCAGGGCGGCTTACAAGCTTAGCAGTAGCCTTCATTCTATGTATATGCCTGCTTATTAGGGCTTTCACACACACCCCAGCGGCATTATTACAAAGTCAGCTTAATTGCCCCCAACAATCTGGGTCCTCATTTTACCTACCTCGGAAGGATGGAAGGCTGAGTCAACCTTGAGCCTGGTGGGACTTGAACCTGCACTAATTGCAGGCAGCTGGTGTTACTTAAGGAGGCATTAGCCCACTGCTCCACCAAGGCTCTTGACATTATGTTTTTTTTTAAAAAAAAAAAGGTTTTGTTTTTTCCTGAAGGATAGACTGTCTTGGACCATGGAGGTTTCACTGGTGTTAATAGTCTATATGAGGAACTTAGATAATTAATATCCTCTGAGCTATGAGCAGAGGATCAGCTGACTTCACAATACAGGCGAGAGCATCTGGTTTTTGGGTTTCCAGCTGAAATCCTTGCAGTCACATGCCATAAAATCAGGAAACGCTCCTGCGAGAGGCAAATGTGTATCCTGAACAGTGAGCAGAGTTCACCCGCCTTGCACACACACCCAGGAGAATATCTAGGCTGTAGATCTACCCAAAGCTGGTCTTCTGACATGATTGCTCTCCTTCCTGTTTTGCTCCAGTTATCACATTTGGATCTGATCATGCTTACCTAGAAGTCTGATTCCTGCAGGACAGGTGGAGGTGTGCTCAGGGACATTGTTGTGATTCAGGGTCAGCCTGTGGGTTCGGCAGTTGGGTCGGACAACTCAGAGGAGGAGGGGGGTGTTGAAGAGCTTGCTGAGGGGGTTGAAGATCTTGCTGATGAGAGCCCTCAGCCAGGCCCCTCCCACCTGGTCACGATGGAGACCCAGCTGTGTGAGCCTGACAGCATGGATGAAGATGACCCACAGCTGGCCCTGTTCAAGGACGTACGACGCAGGAGGCAGTCAATCAGGAGTAAACAGAGGAAGGCAATGGGGCACCTCGGAAGGAGGCAGAGAGAAGCCACGCCCTGAGCTGTATAAAAGGGGAATGCGTGGGAGGGCTGGTTTGCTGAAGGCAACCACTTGATTAGTTCCTGTTTCATAGCTCCTGTTTCATGGTTGGTGTCTTGTTTTGCTCTGTTTTATGTTAATAAATTTGGCAGGCTTAATTCCAGCCTCTTGCCTTTTGTAAAGGGGTTGTCCCTGCCTTTTCTGCAGGGCCGGTAGCAGGCTGGTACAGAACAGACATTTGCAGGAGGGGACAGAAAAGTCAACAGAGTCGCCTTATAGCAGAGATGGGCTGCAAAATTTAATAAATAATGACAATAATCAGATGGCAGCCATGATCACACAAAAGAAACTTTCTCTCTCTCTTTCTCCTCCCTTCCTTCCTTCTTTCTTTTTCTTTCTTTCTTCCTTCCTTCTTCCCTTCCCTTCCTTTCTTCTTCCTTTTCCCTTCTGTTCTTTCTTTCTTGTTCCCTTTCCTTTCTTCCTTCTCTTTCTTTTTTCCTTTCTTTCTTATTCCCTTTCCTTCTTCCTTCCTTCCTTCCTTTTTTTCTTCCTTCACCTTCCTTTCTTCTTCCCTTCCCTTCCTTCTCTCTCTCTCTCTCTTTCTCTCTTCCTTTCTTCTTCCCTTTCTTCCTTCCTTTCTCTTTCTTTTTTCCTTCTTTCTTTCTTCTTCCCTTTCCTCATTCCTTCCTTCCTTTCTTCTTCCCTTCCCTTCTTTCTTCCTTCTTCCCTTTCTTCCTTCCTTCTTTCTCTCTTTTTTCCTTCCTTCTTTTCTTTCTTCTTCCCTTTCCTCCTTCCTTCCTTCCCTCCTTCCTTCTTTCCTTTCTTTCTCCTTCCTTCCTTCCTTCTTTCCTTCCTTCCTTCCTTCCTTCCTTCCTTCCTTCCTTCCTTCCTTCCTTCCTTCCTTCCTTCCTTCCTTCCTTCCTTTCTTCTTTACCTTCCTTCCTTTTTCTCTTCCTTCCTTCCTTTCTTTTTCTTCCTTCCTTCCTTTCTTTTTCTTTCTTTTTTCCTTTCCTTTCCTTTCCTTTCCTTTCCTTTCCTTTCCTTTCCTTTCCTTTCCTTTCCTTTCCTTTCCTTTCCTTTCCTTTCCTTTCCTTTCCTTTCCTTTCCTTTCCTTTCCTTTCCTGCCTTTATTAGTTTTATAAATAATTCAGAGCAGCATATCCAGCACATCCATTCTTCGGATAGCCAAGAAAAAATCAACCCAGAGCTGTTACTTTCTTATTATTTATTTATATCCCATCTTTGTTATTTTTTTAAATAAAGTGACAAACATAGCCAGCACACCTTCCTCTTCCTATTTTCCCCACAACAACCTTGTGAGGTGGATTGGGCTGAATGTGAGGAATTGGCCCAAGGTGATGAAGTTGGCTTTTATGCCTAAGGCAGGACTAGAACTCACCGTCTCCTGGTGATTGGCCCAAAGTCCCCCAATTGACTTTCATGGATAAGGCGGGACTAGAACTCAAGAGTTTCCTGGTGATTGGCTCAAGATCACTCAGCCGGCTTTCACGGCTAAGGCGGAACTTGAACGCAGGATCTCTTGCTTTCTACCCTGATGCTTAAACCACTAGACTTACGTGCATTACAATGTTTTGACCCCAAAAGCTATTCCTCTCTGTACTGCTCAAAAGGGGGGGCAATCTGATGCATCCAGATGTGTTGGATTACAAAGACCATAATTCCCAGCAAGAATGGCCAGCAGGAACTTACAGTGGAAGTTGTAGCTTCATCTCCTAGGGGGAAATGAATGCCCCGGAGAAGCAGTTGCCTGTCCAGAAAGCAAGTTTGAGATAAACCATTATTTATTTACTTTTGATGTATTAAATATAATAAATTAGCAGGCTTCATACAACATATGTAGGTTAGGCTAGCATGAAGCTGTTAATCTGTGGTCTCTAGGTTAGAAAAACCCAGTCGTTGTCTTAAGTTATGTGAACCAGCCTGTCACATTAAACTACACTATAATTTTCCTGTTTGGACACAGCCTACTGTACAAACATAATCATTGTGTGCTTTAGTCCCCTATTTAACAAATATTAGTGTCAAGTGTGGCACCTGAATTCTGCTCTTTAACCTGGTTACTGGGTTAGCACAAGACCCTGAGTCACAGTCTCCTCCTTGGGCCTGATATTGCACAACACACACATCCTAACTAAGGTGAACATTAACCAAGCTTTCTTTGAGGCAGAAATGTTGCGACTGGCTCCTTACCACACCTGTGTCTGGTACACTTTTGTGGCACAGATAGCGCTTGACTTACAACCAGCTTTTACTGACTGTCTGAAATTATAACGGCACTGAAAAAAAGTGACTTAGCAGCGTTTTTCACACTTACGACCGTTGCAGGATTCCCCCCTTGTCGCGTGATCAAAATTCCAGCGCTTGGCAACCGACTCGCCTTTATGACTGTCGCAGTGTCCCAGGGTCACGGGATCCTCCTTTGCAATCTTCTGATAAGCAAAGTCCGGGGGGGGGGGAAGCCAGATTCCGTTAACCACCGTGTTACTAACTTAACAACCACAGTGATTCGCTTAACAACTGTGGCGAGAAAGGTCGTAAAATGGGGCAAAACTCACTTAATGATGGTTTTGCTCAGCAACAGAAATTTTGGGGCTCCGTTGTGGACGTAAGAGGACTGCCTGTACTCTGTTTCTTTGGAAATGAGGCAGTTTGTTGAATGGAAACCCTGCAACTTCACAAACTGTGCGGTATCCTTATTTCACCTGAGGGGTCCTTGATGCTCTCCAAGCTTGTTTTCTTGCAGACCATTTATTACCTAAACTAGGTAACATCATCAGTGCTCTAAAGGTGCTTTTTTCAGGAGCCAACTAGACTTTCTTGTTTTTCTTTGAAGGCATTTCGCCTCTCATCCAAGAAGCTTCTTCGGCTCCGACTGGATGGTGGGGAATGGAAAGATTTATACTCCTTGCAAACAGCTGGTCCTTTGCCTTCTTTTAGAGAGTCATTGAGGCCACTTGAAGGCCATCTATGTCAACATTGAACACCCCTCTCTCAACAGAGGGGGAGGGATACGACACCATCTCTCTCCAGTCTACAACACAGTTCCTTCAGCAGTTCCAAGAAGGTTCCACATCCATTTGCACCACACAGGTAACCCTGAGGATGCAGACAAACCTCCAAGTGGTCTCAACGACTCTCTAAAAAAAGGGATGTCAAAACTGCCGTCCCGGGCCGGTTGTATCATGCGGGGGCCGCACCCACCCCAGCTCCAGCAATGTGAAAAAAAAGTCATGCTATGTTGCGACACGTCACGTGACGCATGACATGTCACGGCAAGTTTGACACCCATGCTCTAAAAGAATGCAAATGACCAGCTGTCTGCAAGGAGTATAAATCCTTCCATTCCCACCATCCAGTCAGAGCTGAAGAAGCTCCTTGGATGAGAAGTGAAATGTCTTCAAAGAAAAACAAGGAAGTCCAGTTGCCTCCTGAAAAAGCACCTTTGCAGCAACCATGACCTGGATGATTGTCAATCTCCATTGACATCCTCAGTCCTCATTTCACCTCTTCAAAGCTCCAGACATCATTTTTCTGTGAATATCAGCTGCTTTTAACGGCATAAAAACTGTGGCTCTCAATAGCCTGGCAAATCCAGCAGCCACTGATGGCATACATACAACCTTAAAAATAATAACTCGTCCAGTTACAATAAGTGTTCAAGTATTTATTTCGGCTGTTAATCCCACAATATGAGATTTGTGGATTCTTCATCACAAGACAAATTTGTTTATTGTGCTAGTCTTGAAGGCTTATGCAGCTGGCCCTCCGTATTGTTAAATGGTTATCAGTAGAATAAGAGGTTTTTTTTAAATATTTTGCCAAACCTTACCTAATTTTCACAGATTGTGAATCTCTTTCTTCATCCTTCCCCCCCCCTTTTATTCCTATTTTTTTCCTAGTCTTGTTCTTAAGTTAGGTGGTCCTCTTCTTACGGCCACAATTGAGCCCCAAATTTCTGTTGCTAAGCGAGGCAGTTGCTAAGAGAGTTTTGCCCCATTTTGCTACCTTCCTTGCCATGGGGGTTAAGCAAACCACTGCAAGTTGTTAAGGGAGTCAGAGATGCTGCCATAGTCTTAAATCACTTTTTCAGTGCCTTTGTAACTTCAAACAGTCCCTAAACTAAACAAACTCAAATAAAATACAGCTAGGCCTCAATTTACAGCCAGTTGCTTAGCAACCATTCAAAGTTATGCTGGACCCAAAAAATGGAACTTAGGGCCTGGGTTTGAAGTGCCAATGTCTGCTCTCCTAGTCATGTGATCCCATTGTGGTCGCTCCACAACTGACAACATTTTTGTCAAAGATCTATAATGTTTTTGCCCTACTTCCAGTTTGGGGCAAAAAGTGCCCCATAGTGAACGATAAGCTTATTTTACCAGTTTACCACGCTGCTTTTGTTTAATTGACGGCTGCAAAAGCAGTTGTAAAGTTGAACACGCTTAACGATTATCATGACTTAAAAGTGAAATTATGGGCTCAGATCTAGTCAAAAGTCAAGGGCTCCCTGTAAAATGCAAGAATAATATCAATAAGATCCGATATTCCACGTCCAGTCATGTAAAATAGAGACCTGCAATGTAATTCAATATAATGCAATATATTATAGAATACAGTCTCCAAACTTCTGTTTGTTGTTGTCCCTGGCTATAGTATGAAATTAGATTGCCATTGTGTCTTTCTGGGATATTATCTTAATTTCTTTGTCCATCTAATCCCTCTGGGTTGTGTTGATGGACTTTCATTCAAGTCGTTAATATGTTGGATCCTTGATGCTCTCTGAGCCTGGTGGTTTTCTTGCAGACATTTCATTACTAAACTAGGTAACATCAGCAGTGCTAGAAGAGAGTGGAGCTTGCTCTTACTTTTATAAACTAGTCACTCGAAGGCAGGACAAATAGCAATGGGTGGAAATTAATCAAGGAGAGAAGCAACCTAGAGCTAAGGAGAAATTTCCTGACAGAACAATTAACCAGTGGAACAACTTGCTTCCAGAAGTTGTGCATGCTCCAACACTGGAAGTTTTTAAGAAGAGACTGGATAGCCATTTGTCTGAAACGGTATAGGGTTTCCTGCTTGAGCAGGGGGTTGGACTAGATGACCTCCAAGGTCCCTGCCAACTCTGTTATTCTATTATTCTGGTTTGCCCTGTCAATGTTGGTGGGAATTTTCTTGGTCTTTCCTTGATTATGTTGCTGTCAACTGTTAACTTGTTTGTGTCCTTGATTGAAGTATTCTTTACTCCTTGATTCTAGTGTTAATCTTCTAGTATTAATCCCCTAGTGTTAATCTTTGTGTTGATCTTTGCTTATCTGGGTGTTGATTGCTGGTGAAGAAGTGTTTTGGTCTTCCTGTTTCCTTTTTGTCTTTTTGATGGTCTCTTTTGAGTGATATGTAGATGTCATTTATCTCCATGTGCCTGTTGATGGCCAATTTCTCTGAGTGCCAGGCTTCCAGGAATTGTCTGGCATTTTCAAACTTGGCCTGATCAAGTTAGGACCAAACATGGACTGGGTGGGAGGACTGTGATCAACCAAAATTGGGAAGATGCTGTCATCCTGATGGATAAAAGCATAGTCTCCCTCAAGCCAAGGTCAACGTGGATATGAGGATTGTTTTTTGGCAAGACCATGGATGCATTTTAATAACAGCAACAACAACAATAATAATAATGCATTTTGGATTGAAATTGCCAAGAATATCCCTCTCCAGAAAACCATCCGTTTTAGCCTTGGTCTTTGTACAAAGTTCAAGGGGGTCTAGATTTTAATATACAAGGAAGAAAAAGATAATGGGAGTCCCAGATCTAATAAACAAATGAGTGCTTTCAGTGAATGAAGGCAAATAAACATATCCCAGGATAACGTTGCAAGATCCAGTCTGAGTTTGGTAACTGGAACCAGAGGTTTGTTAACAACAACAACAACAACAACAACAACAACAACAACAAAAACAACAACAACAACAACAACAACAATAATAATAATAATAATAATAATAATAATAATAATAATAATAATAATAATAATAATAATAATAATAATAATAATAATAATAAAGTTGGAAGGGACCTTGTAGATCATCTAGTCCAACCCCCTGCTCAGGCAGGAAACCCTATACCATTTCAGACAAATGGCTGTCCAGTCTCTTCTTAAAAACTTCCAGTGTTGGAGCATTCACAGCTTCTGGAGGCAGGCTGTTCCACTGATGATTTTGCTATTGTCACTTTTAAGGATGCTTTTTTTCAGCGGGGTTTCAGTCTGGCCGTGCCGTTCTAATTCCAGTAATAACCCTGTTTAGGTTATTAAGTCCTTCAAGGTCAGCTACATGTTAGATGACGCAAGAATCAGTAACTTTCCTTTCTTGCAATGTAAGATCGTGACTAAGCGTGCAAGACAAATAAATCCTTCACTTGGTATTTTCAACAAAGTGCCTTGCTTTCCCAGTTATTATACAAGCTCTTGAGTTATTGTCTGCCTTTGGAAGTTTTCTTAAGAAGCCATCAAAATAAACTAATAAAATAAAAAGCAAAGTAAAATAAAATAAGGTACAGGTATTCTCCACTTAAAATTTTCATGTGGCGACCATTCAAAGTTACAACGGCCCTGGGGAAAAAGGGACTTGTGACTGTTTTTCACACGACCGTTGCAACATCCCCAGGGTCAGGTGGTCAAAATTCAGACGCTTGGCAACTGGTTCACATTTATGACGGTTGCAGTGTCCCAGGGTCACGTGATCCCCTTTTGCGACCTTCTGACAAGAAAACTCAGTGGGGGAAGCCAGATTCACTAAACAACCCTGTTGCTAACTTAACAACTGTAGCCATTCACTTAACAACTGTGGCAAGAAAGGTCGTACAATGGGGCAAAATGCACTTAACAACTGCCTCGCTTAGCAAGGGAAATTTTGGGCTCAGTTGTGGTCGTAAGTCGAGGACTACCTGTAAAGTAATAAATGAAATGAAAGCAAATAATAAAATAAAATAAAACAATAAAATTTAAAATTATAAAATAAAATAAAATATAAAATAAAATAAAATATTATAAAATAATAAAATAAAATAAAAATAAAATAATGAAATCAAATAATAAAATATGAAATAATAAAATAAAATAAAGAAATAATAAAATAATAAAACAGAATAATAAAATGAAATGAAATGAAATAATCAAATAATCAAGTATAAAATAATGAAATCAAATAAAATATGAAATAATAAAATAAAATAAAATAATGAAATAATCAAATATAAAATAATAAAATAAAATAAAATGAAGTGAAATAATAATATAAAATATAAAATAAAATAAAATAAAATAAAATAAAATAAAATAATAAAATTCAAGCTTTTTTGCTGCAACATCCAATACCTTCTTTTTCTTGCTTTAATCTTTGCAACAAAAATGCTGGGCAGTAAAAAGTTACCGAGCTGCAAATGTTTTGTTGATTCTGCTGCATTAACTGTTGAATCTATTATATCCAACACCCTCCCTCCCCCTGCCAATTGTGTATCAGATTTACTTGCAGCCAGGCAAAACAGTTCTAGATCTGGTCAGTTGCTTTGCCTATTTTCTTAGCAAGCAAACCACCCGTTTTGCTGCAGCGAACCCACTCCGCTGATCTGGCCTTTGCAAATCTCTAAAACCCCACATGGTTTTTGCTACCAGGGCATTAGGGAGGGTTCCCATGGGAAGCGGGAGGAGGGGGAGGGGAAATGTTATGTGAATTATTTTAATAATGTAATTGGATGCTGGAATCCCGGATCAAAAGTAGGTCATTTGAGGATAAAGCAAGCTAAGAAAGAAAAAAAAAACATTCTAGGCTCGCATCCATAA
Source organism: Vipera berus (assembly GCF_964194415.1). Classification (NCBI taxonomy): domain Eukaryota; kingdom Metazoa; phylum Chordata; class Lepidosauria; order Squamata; family Viperidae; genus Vipera; species Vipera berus. The sequence goes on from NW_027673607.1 coordinate 55,095, forward strand.
AAAGCAGCTCTGTCTGAAACCAGCTCGATAACAAGAGCCTTATATAACCAGGACTTCAGCCTGCTTGCATAATTCCTTGCAGTTAGAAAAGTAGCCTTTCTGAGGGAAAGATACTGCTAGATTTCTACACTAAGGGATATGGGTGTTTTGGATTTATTTTATGTTTATCCCCAGGAAAGTGGCTGAGATACGGCAAACCTGTGCCAGAAAGGAGAAATTTCCTGTCACAACTAATCAGTGGAACAACTTGCCTCCAGAAGTTGTGGGTGCTCCATCACTGGAGGTTTTTAAGAAGAGACTGGACAGCCATTTGTCTGAAATAGTATGGGGCCTCCTGCTTAAGCAGGGGGTTGGACTAGAAGACCTCTGAGATCTCCTCCAACTCTGCAATTCTGAATATATATATATATATATATATATATATATATATATATATATATATATATATATATATATATATATATATATATATATATATGTGTGTGTGTGTGTGTGTGTGTGTGTGTGTGTGTGTGTGTGTGTGTGTGTGTGTCTGTGTGTGTGTCTGTGTGTCTGTGTGTCTGTGTGTCTGTGTGTGTCTGTGTGTGTCTGTGTGTGTGTCTGTGTGTGTGTGTGTGTGAGTCCTTCGGGAAAGGGCGGTATATAAATGTAATAAAATAAAATAAATAAATAACAAAGAATTAAAGGGAGGGTGACTGATGAAAAGGGTATGGCTGACTGATGAAAACAAATAAGTTTGAAATGCATATCAGTCTCCCTTTAATTCTTTGTTAGCAATCTAAAATTTACACAAATATGAGCTGTCACTGTTGTGACTACTGCCTGTCAATGGCCTTTGGTTAGGCTGAAACAGGAAATAAAGATTTGTCCCATGTTTGGGGCCTAGCAAGGTAATCTAAATAGTTAACAAGCATTTACATAGATAGATAGATAGATAGATAGATAGATAGATAGATAGATAGATAGATAGATAGATAGATAGATAGATAGATAGATAGATAGATAGATAGATAGAGATAGATAGATAGAGATATAGAGATAGATAGATAGATAGAGATAGAGATAGATACATATAGATAGATAGATAGATAGAGAGAGAGAGATAGAGAGAGATAAAGATATAGAGATAGAGATAGAGATAGATAGATAGATAGATAGATAGATAGATAGATAGATAGATAGATGATAGAGATAGAGATAGAGATATATAGATATAGATATATAGATATAGATATAGATATACAGTAGATATAGATTAAAAAATCCTATTCACTGCTTATAATAATAATAAGTAATGGGTGGAAGCTCTTTGAAGGGAGAATTAACCTAGAAATAAGGAGAAATTTCTTGACAATGAAAACAATTCATCGATGGAATGGCTTGCCTCCAGACGTTGTGTTTGCTCCATCCCTGGAGGTTTTTAAGAAGAGATGGGACAACCATTTGTATGGAATGGTATAGGGTTTCCTGCTTTAGCAGAGGGTTGGACTAGAGGACCTCTAAGGTCTCTTCCAACTCTGATATTCTGGTTATTGAGATCCCAGGCAGGTTTCTATAGAACGATGATCAATACATTAGAAAGCATGAATTCATTTATAGAATTCGTTGTCCCAGCTGGACTGTCCCTTAGTCTGTTTCAATAAAAGAGTCGACAAATTGATGAAGATTGAAAGGAGTCTTTCTCAACTGTGGCAACTTTCAAATGTTGGATTACAATTCCCAGAATTCCCCAGCCAGCCTTGTGTGTGTGAACACAGTTTCATTTTCCTCCAACAAGAATCATCACGAGGGCCAGCAAGGGATCATTTATTACAATTAATAGGTAACTCTACGGGCCGGTGCTCATCTCCGTTTCAAAGCCGAAGAGCCAGCGCTTGTCCGAGGACGTCTCCGTGGTCATGTGGCTGGCATGACTAGACACCAAAGGCGCACGGAATGCTGTTACCTTCCCACCGTGGTGGTCCCTATTTTTCTACTTGCATTTTTACGTGCTTTCGAACTGCTAGGTTGGCTATTCTATTCTATTCTATTCTATTCTATTCTATTCTATTCTATTCTATTCTATTCCATTCCACTCCACCCCACCCCACCCCACCCCACTCCACTCCACTCCACTCCATTCCATTCCATTCCATTCCATTCCATTCCATTCCATTCCATTCCATTCTATTCTATTCTATTCTATTCTATTCTATTCTATTCTATTCTATTCTATTCTATTCTATTCTATTCTATTCTATTCTATTCTATTCTATTCTACTACATGCCTGCTGCCAAGCATCTGAATTTTGATCATGTGACCATGGGGATGCTGCAGTGGCCTTAAGTGTAAGTAGTAAGTCACTTTTTTTTAGTGCTGTTGTAACTTTGAACCGTCACTGTGGTGTAAACTATCCATTCTTACATGAAGCTGCTCCTTATCCACTTAAAAGTCGGCAAAGGCTAGTAAGACGTTTGATAGACAACTCCGCCACCTAGTGTTTTGATCCTACAAATACATTTTGGGAACCATTTCCTTTTTCTGGCTATACCAGCAATAAAAATAGCACTTAAGACTTTCATACCTCTTCATATGAGCTCCTTGATGAGCATCTGAATTTTGATCATGTGACCATGAGGATGCTGCAATAGTTGTGAGTGTGAAAAGCGGTCATATGTCACTTTTTTCAGTGCCGTTGTAATTTTGGATGGTCCCTAAACAAATAGTTACTAAGCCAAGGACACTCTGTATAGTTGAACAGCTAACTAACTAGTTAGATGGGTAGCAGTTATGAATGAGACATCTGCTTTCCTTATCTGCTTGCCCTCTCAAGCTAGAGAGCTTCAGATGTTAAATTGCTCAGTGGGTTAGGACGCTGAGCTTGTCGATCAGAAGGTCCGCAGTTTGGCGGGTCAAATCCCAAGTGCCGCATAACAGAGTGAGCAACTGTTACTCGTCTCAGCTTCTGCCAACCTAGCAGTTCGAAAGCACGTCAAAATGCAAGTAGAAAAATAGGGACCACTACGGTGGGAAGGTAACAGCGTTCCGTGCGTCTTTGGCGTCTAGTCATGCCGGCCACATGACCACGGAGACGTCCTCGGACAAGCGCTGGCTCTTCGGCTTTGAAACGGAGATGAGCACTGGCCCCTAGAGTCGGAAACGACTAGCACGCATGTGCGGGGGAACCTTTACCTTTACCTTTTACATAATCAAAACATCATCAACTTCTCTCTACAGGTGGTGAGGTGACAGTTATAACCTCTTTTAATATTCCCCGAAATACTTAGGTTAAAAACAGTAACTGTGAGAGGGACCGTGGAGTCCTAGTGGACGATCACTTAACCATGAGCCAGCAGTGTGCAGCAGCAGCCAAAAAAGCTAATACAATCCTGGGTTGTATAAACAGAGGCATAGAATCAAGATCACGTGAAGTATTAGTACTGCTTTATAAAAGTAAGGCCACAGCAGCCAATTTTGGTCACCATATCACAAAAAAGATGTTGAGAGTTTAGAAAAAATTCAAAAAAGAGTAACTAGGATGATTAAAGGCCTGGAGACCAAAACATACAAAGAAAGGCTGAGGGACTTGGGTTTGGCTAGTCTAAAGAAAAGAAGAAATAGGGGAGACATGGTAGCAGTATTCCAGTATCTGAGGGGCTGCCACAAGGCAGAGGGGGCCAGGTTGTTCACCAGAGCAGCAGAGGGAAGGATGAGAAATAATGGTTGGAAACTGATCAAAGAGAGAAGCTACCTGGAATTAAGGAGAAACTTCCTGACAGTGAGGACAATCAGCCAGTGGAACAGCTTGCCACCAGAAATCACGGGTGCTCCATCACTGGAGATTTTCAAGAAGAGACTTGACATTCACCTGTCTGAGACAGTACAGGTTCCCCTGCTTGAGCAGGGGGCTGGACTAGAAGACCTCCAATGTCCCTTCCAGATTCTATTCTATTCTATTCTATTCTATTCTATTCTATTCTATTCTATTCTATTCTATTCTATTCTATTCTATTCTATTCTATTCTATTCTATTCTATTCTATTCTATTCTATTCTATTCTATTCTATTCTATTCTATTCTATTCTATTCTATTCTATTCTATTCCATATTCTATTCTATTCTATTCAAAAATCCAACTCTATTCCCAATAAAGATTCTACTATTTTCTCTCTGTTGGAACTGTCGAAGGGTTACTTATGCCTAACAAGTTCCAGCTGAATAAAAAACAAGTAGAGATTATAACATCAGGATTAATACTAGACCAGGGGTAGGCAACCTTGGCTCTTTTAGGACTCGTGGACTTCAACTCCCAGAATTCCTGAGCCAGCCATGCTGAGCGGAAAGGGAGAGGTTTCCATGCTGAGCTATGCTGGCTCAGGAATTCTGGGAGCTGAAGTCCACGAGTCATAAAAGAGCCAAGGTTGCCTACCCCTGTCCTAGACCAACGATCAAGCAGCAAACAATATCTCAGTCATATCAGTCATATCAGGAACTAAGTCAGACAAACAATGAAATAGTAAATAACATCCTAGTCAAGAAAAGAACATTCCCATCAACACTGACCGCACAAGCCAGTTGTATAGAAAGAGAAAGCAAACCCCACACTCTACAAGCACTGATGATGTTTCCTAGCTGTCATCAAAGACCCCACAGTTGTCCTCCACCTCCCTTAAGACCCCACTTTCTTTAAGCATTGATGATGTTGCCTACTTGGGTTATGAAATATCTTCATGAGAACAAGCAAGCAGCAAAGACCTCACCCCTTGCTCCTCCTCCTCCTCCTTCTCCCTGCAAATCTAACTCCCTTCTAGCACTGATGATATTACCTAGTTGGGTCATGAAATGTGTGTGAGCAAACAACCAAACTCAGAGAGCACCAAGGACCCCACAGTAGTAGTAGTAGTAGTAGTAGTAGTAGTAGTAGTAGTAGTAGTAGTAGTAGTAGTAGTTGTTGTTGTTGTTGTTGTTGTTGTTCTTCTTCTTCTTCTTCTTCTTCTTCTTCTTCTTCTTCTTCTTCTTCTTCTTCTTCTTCTTCTTCTTCTTCTCCTCCTCCTCCTCCTCCTCCTCCTCCTCCTCCTCCTCCCCACAAACCCCACTCCCTTCTAGCACTGATGATATTACCTAGTTGGGTCATGAAATGTGTGTGAGCAAACAACCAAACTCAGAGAGCACCAAGGACCCCACAGTAGTAGTAGTAGTAGTAGTAGTAGTAGTAGTAGTAGTAGTAGTAGTAGTAGTTGTTGTTGTTGTTGTTGTTGTTCTTCTTCTTCTTCTTCTTCTTCTTCTTCTTCTTCTTCTTCTTCTTCTCCTCCTCCTCCTCCTCCTCCTCCTCCTCCTCCCCACAAACCCCACTCCCTTCTAGCACTGATGATGTTACCTAGTTGGGTCATGAAATGTCTGCGAGCAAACAACCAAACTCAGAGAGCACCAAGGACCCCACAGTAGTAGTAGTAGTAGTAGTAGTAGTAGTTCTTCTTCTTCTTCTTCTTCTTCTTCTTCTTCTTCTTCTTCTTCTTCTTCTTCTTCTTCTTCTTCTTCTTCTTCTTCTTCTTCTTCTCCTCCTCCTCCTCCTCCTCCTCCTCCTCCTCCATGAAACAGGAGCTATTCAAACTGTTGCCTTCAGCAAACCAGCCCTCCCACACATTCCCCTTTTAAACAGTTCCAGGCGTGGCTTCTCTCTGCCTCCTTCCGAGGTGCCCCATTGCCTTCCTCTGTTTACTCCTGCTTGACTGCCTCCTGCGTCGGGCGTCCTTGAACAGGGCCAGCCGTGGGTCATCTTCATCCACGCTGTCAGGCTCACACAGCTGGGTCTGCATAGTGACCAGATGGGAGGGGCCTGGCTGAGGGCTCTGTGGAGCCTCAATACTATTCTCAGCAAGCTCTCCAACACCCCCCCTCCTCCTCCTCTGAATCGTCCAACCCAACTGCCGAACCCACAGGCTGACCATCAATCACAACATCACCATCTCCTGGTGACCGGCCCAAAGTCACCCAGTTGGCTTTTATGCCTAAGGTGAGGCTAGAACTCACCGTCTCGTGGTGACTGGCCCAAAGTCACCCAGCCAGCTTTCATGCCTAAGGCGGGACTAGAACTCATTGTCTCCTGGTGATTGGCCCAAAGTCACCCAGCCACCTTTCATGCCTAAGGCGGGACTAGAACTCACCGTCTCCTGGTGATTGGCCCAAAGTCACCCAGCCACCTTTCATGCCTAAGGCGGGACTAGAACTCACCGTCTCCTGGTGATTGGCCCAAAGTCACCCAGCCACCTTTCATGCCTAAGGCAGGACTAGAACTCTCAGTCTCCTGGTGATTGGCCCAAAGTCACCCAGCCACCTTTCATGCCTAAGGCGGGACTAGAACTCTCAGTCTCCTGGTGATTGGCCCAAAGTCACCCAACCACCTTTCATGCCTAAGGCGGGACTATAACTCACCGTCTCCTGGTGATTGGCCCAAAGTCACCCAGCCACCTTTCATGCCTAAGGTGGGACTAGAACTCACCGTCTCCTGGTGATTGGCCCAAAGTCACCCAACCACCTTTCATGCCTAAGGCGGGACTAGAACTTTCAGTCTCCTGGTGATTGGCCCAAAGTCACCCAGCTGGCTTTCATGCCTAAGGCGGGACTAGAACTTCCAGTCTCCTGGTGATTGGCCCAAAGTCTCCCAGACGGCTTTCCTGCTTAGAGCAGGACTAGAACTCAACAGTTCCCCAGTTTCTAGCCTGCTGTCTTAACCTCTAGAGACCAACCTGGCTCTCTCTTACCCCACTGCACGATAAAGCCGTTTATGGAGATTTACAAAGCACCGGTTTCTTGCGGATCTGACCCCAGGGACAGCAATGCGAGATTCATTTCCCTAACACCTCTTCCATCTCCGATGCCAAATGTAGGGCAAGCAGCTGCACTTAATAGAAGTGCAGTGTGTTACAAGGGCTTCTGTGGTTTTATTAAGCCATGAGTCAGCCGGAAGTCGCATGACGGAAGCCGCAAACGTCTGCTACTCAGCAGTCACCTCATAAGAAGTAGTTGAGTTGAGAGTATCCTGTCTCGGCAAAGCCCACACACGGGTGAAGGTTTAGTTCTCTTTACTAAACTACAGATAGCCCTTGACTTACCCGTTACAACTGACCCCAGCGTTTCTGTTGTTAAGCAAGACCCCTGTGAAGCGAATTTTGCCCCATTTTACTGCATTTCACCGCAGTTGTTAAGTCAGTAGCACGGTTGTTAAGTGAAAACTGGCTTCCCCATTGACTTGGCTTGTCAGAAGTTTGCAAAAGGGGATCACGTGACGCCCCCCGGGGAGCTGCGACCATCGTAAATATGAGCCAGTTGCCCATTTTGATTACATGATCACGGAGATGCCACAAGGGCTGTGTGAAAAAGGGACCTAAGGCTCCTTTTTTCAATGCTTTGGTAATTTCAAACAGTCACTAAATGAATTGTTATAAGTTAAGGACTACAATGGGATATGCCATGTTCAATCAAGCTGATTTGCAGTGATCCCCAAATCTTCCATTGGAGCAGAATAATTAACAGTAACAACAACAACAACAACAACAATAATTGTCATCAGGGCACTGGGAACTATGTCCAAAAACTTTGCAAAATACATCAAGAAATTGCAGCTTCCTGCAATAACTCCAGCAAAGCTACAAAAAAACGCTACTCGGAACATCTTACATTTTAAGGAGATACCTGGTTGATACTTAGGATGCTGGCAGCAACCCGTGTCAACCATTAGTGCCAGTCAACTTGAGTGTTCAGTTGACTGAGTTTCATGTTTTATGAATAAAAGTTTTATAATAATAATAATAATGTTGGAAGGGACCTTGGAGGTCATCTAGTCCAACCCCATGCTCAGGCAGGAAACCCTATACCGTTTCAGACAAACGGCTGTCCAGTCTCTTCTTAAAGACTTCCAGTGTTGGAGCATTCACAGCTTCTGGAGGCAGGTTGTTCCACTGGTTAATTGTTCTGACTGTCAGGAAGTTTCTCCTTAGTTCCAGGTTGCTTCTCTCCTTGAAAGCATTTGGATGTCAAAGTGGGCATAAAATATTCCACCATAGTGGTTATGAATTATTGTGACTCGACAGATGTGTTAATGGATGATTTTTTTATTACACTGTACAGGCATCACAAATAATCATTATTAATGAAAAAACAACAACAACAATCCATAGTCACAACTCCAACTCCACAATCCAGTTTTTCTAGCAACTGAAGGAAAAACAGCGGAAACGAGGTACGTGAAATTTCAGTTATTCAACGGAATCCCATCTACAGATTAGAAGAAGTCCTGTCCTTTTTTTCCAGTGGGGAAAGCAAGGAGTAGGTCTAGAGATTTACAAAATCGGGGAAGAGAAAAAAAAAACTTTTGGGAAACGAAATGTGGGTGCTGAGAATTTTCTAGTGAGAAAAGTCTGCATGAATGTTTTCAGAAGAACGAGTAGCAGACAGAAACTAAGAGACCCCTTTGACATATTCGCTGAACTTTGAAGTAGGGTGGAGATAGCAATAGCTCTTAGACTTATATACCGCTTCACAGTGCTTTACAGCCCTCTCTAAGTGGTTTACAGAGTCAGCCTGTTGCCCCCCAAACAATCTGGGTCCTCATTTGACCAACCTTGGAAGGATGGAAGGCTGAGTCAACTTTCAACTGGTCAGGATTGAACTGCTGGCAGTGGGCAGAATTAACCTGCAATAATGTATTCTAACCACTGTGCCACCATGGTCTCCCTTCCTTCCTTCTTTCCTTCCTTCCTTGCAATATCACTTAGACTTATATACAGCTTCTCACTGCTTTACAGCCCTCTCTAAGTGGTTTACAGAATCAGCCTGTTGCGCCCCCAACAATCTGGGTCCTCATTTTACCCACCTTGGAAGGATGGACGGCTAAGTCAAACTTGAGCCGGTCAGGATCGAACTCCTGGCACTGGGCAGAGTTTGCTTGCAGTACTGCAGTAACCTTGTGCCACCATGGCCCGCCCTTCCTTCCTTCCTTCCTTCCTTCCTTCCTTCCTTCCTTCCTTCCTTCCTTCCTTCCAACTTAGCAATAGCACTTAAGACTTATATACCATTTCACAGTGCCTTTACAGCCCTCTCTAACCGGTTTACAGAGTCAGCTTATTGCTCCCAACCATCTGGGTCCTCATTTTACTGACCTCAGAAGGAAGGCTAAGTCAACCTCGAGTCCTGTCAGGATCGAACTGCTGGCAGTGGGCAGAGTCAGACTGCAATACTGCGTTCTAAACACTGCACCACCACAGCTCCAATAATGATGGTGTTTTAACTGTGCACCGAGTCTAGAAAAATATAGTCGTTGGATTTTAATAAAATAAAATATAAAATGTTGGCCACCAGACATTTTCACGTAGTCCTCGGCTTACGACCACAATGGATCCCCACATTTCTGTTGCTAAGCGAGGCAGCTGTAAAGTGAGTTTTGTCCCATTTTACAACCTTCCTTGCCACAGTTGTTAAGTGAACCTGGCTTCCCCCTTGACATGGCTTGTCAGAAGATCGCAAAAGGGGATAATGTGACCCCCCCCTTCCCCAGGACGCTGCAGCCATCATAAATATGAGCAAGTTGCCCAGCACCTGAATTTTGATCATGTCACTCTGGGGATGCTGCAAAGGTTGTAAGTGTGAAAAACGGTCATAAGTCACTTTTTCCAGTGACGTAACTTTGTACAGTCAGTAAAGGAACTGTTGTAAGTCGAGCACTGCCTATATGCTATTGAGTGTCTGCTGGAGGACCATATTTCCTAAATGTTGAAATTCTGAATCTTCTCATGCAGCAGAAGAAAACAGTCTGTAGATAGTTCTCGACTTATCACCACAATTGTGCTTTATAGAGCTGTCGAGTGAGTTTTCTCCCATCTTGTGGCCTTTTTTTGCCAGAGTTGTTAAGTGAATCAATTGCGGTCCTTAAATTAGTAAATTAAATTAGTAACACGGTCGTTAAATGAGTCTGGATTCCCTGTTGGCATTACAAAAGATGATCGCATGGCTCTTGGAGACCGCAAACTGTCATAAATAGAGGCCAGCTGCCAAGCACCCAAGTTTTGATCATGGGGATGCTGCAATAGTAGTTGTGTGAAAACTGGTCATTTTTTTGCCCCCACGCTGCCGTCGTAACTTCGAACGATCACTAAGCAAGTTGTTGCAAGTCAAGGGCCCTCCGCAGCATGCTTGATTTGCAAACTCTTGGAGAAGAGTTAGCCAAAGGCTTTCCCGGCACCTGATCTTGGATTTATTTATTTATTTGTTTATTTATTTATTTATTTATTTATTTATTTATTTATTTATTTATTTATTTATTTATTTATTTATTTATTTGATTTGATTTGTATACCGCCCTTCTCCCTAAGGACTCAGGGCGGTGAACAGTGAACATAAATAACAGAATGCACAATAGTTATCTTAAAACAATTATTAAAACAGAACCCGTCAGACCAGACCAGATTGCTTAAACAGATGTGTTTTTAGGTCGCGTCGGAAGGAGCAAAGCTCGGGAGCCATCCGGAGCTCAACCGGTAAACGGTTCCATAGGTCAGGCGCGCTCACAGAGAACGCCCTCCCTCTGGGAGCTACCAGACGGCATTCTCCGAACGGCGGCACCCTTAGGAGGCACTCTCTTTGGGAGCGTACTGGACGGAGGGACGTTGACGCTGGCAGCAGGTGTTTCCTAAGGTACTCCGGACCCATGCCATGTAGGGCTTTGAAAACCATTACCAGCACCTTGAATCTTACCCGGAGGACAACTGGGAGCCAATGCAGTTCACGGAGTAGAGGTGTAACATGGGAGTATCGGGAAACTCCCAACACGACTCTCGCGGCTGCATTCTGTACCAGTTGGAGCCTCCGAGTGGTCCTCAAGGGCAGCCCCATGTAAAGAGCATTGCAGTAGTCTAAACGAGAGGTCACGAGTGCATGAGTGACCATACGTAGGGCATCAGAAGCACATTATTATAGGATGCAGCAGGTCAAAAACCCCAGAAGTAGTTGTCTTGGAAAATATTTGTGCAGTTGTAAATTCCAGGCTTGGGAGTCCCTTCGAGTCTTCAGATCCTTCTGTCCTCTTGCTTGCTCAGGGAACAAGGAGACACGGCGTGTATAAGGATCTCACAAATTTTTGCCCTCTCAAAACCTGCGTGTTCAGGGAAGGTAATATGTCGACAGAGGTGCAAGCCAGCCCGGGAAGTCACGTTCTCCCTTGCTGCATTGACATCCACAGGTGCTTAAGGGTGCTTCGTTCGTAGGTCGTTCTTCAGGATAGCAATTTCTCCATCATGGGGTTGGTAAACGAAAAAGTCCTAAACATGTTTTGGTCCATGCTGTTGATGAGGGTCCGGTCTCCCATGGAGAGTCGGGGTTTTTCGTTGAGGAATTCCTTGTCGAAGTTGCTGCAGTCTCCCGGCGATTTCTTTCATGGAGAGAGAGAAAGGGGAGTTAGAAAAAAGAGGAAAATCCCTCTCAAGCAGCCAGTAAAGAGGGACAGTCATCTGAAGACGAAGTCTCTGAGATTTTTTTTAAAAAAAAAAAACAACCAGGAAAAAAAATGGGGATTACCCCTGCCTTTCCCGCATAATTTCCGAGGAGAAATGTGGAAAGTCTTCCACAATGAAGACTTCAGAAAGAAGATGCAGCCGCTGTAGGAAAGCAAAGAATGGAATGGAATGGAATAGGAATAGAATAGAATAGAATAGAATAGAATAGAATAGAATAGAATAGAATAGAATAGAATAGAATAGAATAGAATAGAATAGAATAGAATAGAATAGAATAGAACAGAATAGAAGATTCTTTATTGAGAATAGAGTTGGATTTTTAAACAGAATAGAATAGAATATGGAATAGAATAGAATAGAATCTTTATTGAGAATAGAGTTGGATTTTTGAATAGAATAGAATAGAATAGAATAGAATAGTAGAATCTTTATTGGGAATAGAGTTGGATTTTTGAATAGAATAGAATAGAATATGGAATAGAATAGAATAGAATAGAATAGAATAGAATAGAATAGAATAGAATAGAATAGAATAGAATAGAATAGAATAGAATAGAATAGAAAATATAGAATAGAATAGAATAGAATAGAATAGAATAGAATAGAATAGAATAGAATAGAATAGAATAGAATAGAATAGAAGATTCTTTATTTTTATTTATTTTATTTTAATTCCATTTATATCCCGCCCTTCTCCGAAGACTCAGGGCGGCTTACAAGCTTAGCAGTAGCCTTCATTCTATGTATATGCCTGCTTATTAGGGCTTTCACACACACCCCAAGCGGCATTATTACAAAGTCAGCTTATTGCCCCCAACAATCTGGGTCCTCATTTTACCTACCTCGGAAGGATGGAAGGCTGAGTCAACCTTGAGCCTGGTGGGACTCGAACCTGCACTAATTGCAGGCAGCTGGTGTTACTTAAGGGGGCATTAGCCCACTGCTCCACCAAGGCTCTTTATTTTATTTATTTACTTTATTTATTTACTTATTTATTTATTTTATTTACTTTATTGAGAATAGAGTTGGATTTTTAAACAGAATAGAATAGAATATGGAATAGAATAGAATAGAATAGAATAGAATAGAATAGAATAGAATAGAATATTCTTTATTGAGAATAGAGTTGGATTTTTAAATAGAATAGAATAGAATAGAATAGAATAGAATAGAATAGAATAGAATAGAATAGAATAGAATAGAATAGAATAGAATAGAATAGAATAGAATAGAATAGAAGTATCCTTGGTCAATGCTTCCTCTTGGATTAGATAGCATTTCCAAGATCAGTGATGACACACGTGCCATCACTATACTGTTGTCTGAATTCACCCTAATTAATTTTATTTTATATATTGCTTTTAAACAAATAAATAGGTAAAGAATTGTTTCTCTTTTTTTGCAGAGGAGTGACATGCCAGGATTGTCAAGTTAGGCATTTCCCAAATTTTTGACACGCAGAGCCCAAAAGGTTCACCATCACTGCATTTGCACAATCAAGTGGCATGCACGCGTAAGCCACTCTCACACACCCATACGCTGCCCGCATCTGCAGATACTTACCCTGGTTATTAAATTCTTGTTTTGTGGGTTCGCATTAAAAAAAACAACACACGTGAGCTGGATTTGCAGTTAGAGAAAAAATTACCAAGGTTAAGGTTAACCAAAGTTAGCGTATTGTGTGAAGCCATCTGCCAGGACCTGATCTGGTATGGTTAAGCCAATTGTATGCATGCAGTCCCTGGAAGGGTTCACACCCCAAGCTTAATATTTTTTGTGGGGGGGTGGGTGGGCTGGGAATCTTCCAAAAGTACTTTTTCAGGAGGCAACTGGACTTTCTTCGTTTTTGCTTGAAGAGGTTTCACTTCTCACCCAAGAAGCTTCTTCAGTTCGGCTCAATTCAGTTCAGTTCAGTTTAGAACTGAAGAAGCTTCTTGGAAGCAAAGGGAAACGTCTTCAAGGAAAAACAAAGAAAGCCCAGTTGCCTCTTGAAAAAGAAGCTTTGGGACAACTATGACCTGGATCAGGGGGTCTTCAAACCTGGCCCTTTTATGACTTGTGGACTTCAACTCCCAGAATTCCTCAGCCAGGCTGAGGAATTCTGGGAGTTGAAGTCCACAAGTCATAAAAGGGCCAAGTTTGAAGACCCCTGGAATGAACAAATGAATAAATTAAATGAAAGTAACTGTGGCTTCAAGAAGCTATTTCGGGAAACAAAGGCAGTCGAAGAAACAATTCTCACCACGATAGGCCTGAAAGGGGGCTCAATCTCTTTCCTTTCCAAAGCTTCCCAATGGATCTCTTGAAAGAAGTCGTGTTGGCGGATGTTCCCTCTCGCTCCCAACCGTCTCTCGGGCTCTCTAACGAAAAGCTAGAAATCAAAAGAACGAACCTTAAGGAAATGGATAAATTTGATATTAAGGGTATGTGAAATGTGTGTCCCCTCCGAGCAAAATGGCTTTAAAGAGTGAGAAAACAATCACTTTAGATCAGGGTTTCTTCAAACTTGGCCCTTTTATGACTTGTGGACTTCAATTCCCAGAATCCCTCAGCCGGGCACTGCCTGACTGAGGAATTCTTGGAGTTGAAATCCACAAGTCATAAAAGGGCCAAGTTTGAAGAACCCTGATCTACAGGAATTGCATTTCCAAGAAGATCCCTCATCTGAACCTATCAATCTTGGACATTCTTTTAATTTCATTCAGAATAACAGAAAAACGGAATTGGAAGGGACCTTGGAGGTCTTCTAGTCCAACCCCCTGCTTAGGCAGGAGATCTTATACTATTCTGGACTAAGGGCTGTCCAATTTCTATTTAAAAACCTCCAGTGATGGAGCAATCACAAGTTCTGGAGGCAAGTCGTTCCACTGGTTACAGTAATTGTTCTAACACTGTCAGGAAATTTCTCCTTAGTTCCAGGTTGCTTCTCTCCTTGATTAGTTTCCATCCGTTGCTTCTTGCCCTGCCTTCAGGTTTCTTTGGAGAATAGCTTGACTCCCTCTTCTTTGGGGCAGCCCCTGAGATACTGGAAAACTGCTATCATGTCACCTCTAGTTCTTTTCAGTAGCCAATATACCCAATTCCATACTCAATTCTTTATATGTTTTAGCTTCCAGTCCCCTAACCACCTTTGTTGCTCTTCTCTGCACTCTTTCCAGAATCTCAACATCTTCTTTTTTTTTGTATTGTGTGACCCAAACTGGATGCAGAATTCCACGTGTGGCATGATAAGGCGGGATTAACATGTCACGTCATTTTGCTTCTATCCCTAGGACTGCACTGAAAGTTTTCAACTGGAAACACCCCTGTTCTGGGGCAATGGAATCTCCCAAGCTCACCTTTACTAAGAGGTCCCTTGCAATCTTGTCAAGCCAGCGGGGGTAGAATGGGCTGTCCATGCGAATGGACTGGAAGAGCTGTTCTTCATCCTGGCCGTGGAAGGGGGACTGGCCAATCAGCATCTCGTACAGAAGGACCCCGAAGGACCACCAGTCAGCGGCCAGGTTGTATTTCTGCCCGAGAAGAATCTGCCGTGGAAAGAGAAGGGAGGTTTTTTTTTAAAAAAAAGGCGGCTTAAAGAAGGACGGTGCACACTTTAATATAGGGTAGTCCTTGACATATGACCATAACTGAGCTTAAAATATCTTTTGCTAAGCAAGACAGTTGTTAAGTGGATTTTGCCCCATTTTGCCCCTGACAAGACTGAATGGCTGTGCGTGCCGGCATCTCGGGAAATTCAGATCATTCCATCTCTTACTATGGGGGGTGAGTTATTACCCCCCGTAGACAGGGCTCGCAACTTGGGAGTCCTCCTAGATTCACAGCTTTCCTTAGAAGATGATATAGTAACTGTGACTAGGGGGGGCTTTGCCCAGGTTCGCTTGGTGCGCCAGTTGCGGCCCTATCTAGACCGGGATGCCTTGCGTACGGTCACTCATGCGCTCGTGGCCTCTCGGTTAGACTACTGCAATGCTCTCTACATGGGGCTGCCCTTAAGGACCACTCGGAGGCTCCAACTGGTGCAGAATGCAGCCGCGCGAGTTGTGTTGGGGGTCTCCCGATACTCCCATGTTACACCTTTGCTCTGTGAGCTGCATTGGCTTCCAGTTGCCTTCCGGGTAAGATTCAAGGTGCTGGTAATGACCTACAAAGCCCTACATGGCATGGGTCCGGAGTACCTTAGGGAGCACCTGCGGCCGGCATCAACTTCCCTCCGTCCAGTGCGCTCCCACAGAGAGGGCCTCCTCAGGGTGCCACCGGTCAGAGAATGTCGTCTGGTGGCCCCCAGGGGGAGGGCCTTCTCTGTGGGCGCGCCTGACCTTTGGAACCGGTTGAGCTCCGGATGGCTCCCGACCTTCGCTCCTTCCGACGTGATTTAAAAACTTATTTATTTGAACAAGCCAGCCTGGCCTGATGGGTTTGGGGTTTGAATTACTGTTTTTAATTAATTTATTGTATTCGGGCATAATTGTTTAATTTGTTTGTAACTTTTGTATTTTGTATTTTTGGTATTTATTGCCCTGTACACCGCCCTGAGTCCTTCGGGAGAAGGGCGGTATACAAATTAAATTAAATAAATAAAAATAAATTTTACGACCTTCCTTGACACAGATGTCAAGGGAACCAGTGCAGTTCTTCAGTTAGTAGCATGGCTGTTAAGTGAATTTGAAGTGAAGTGCTGTGGTTCACTCAATAACTGTGGCAAGAAAGGTCGCAAAATGGGGCAAGACTCACTTAAAAACTGTCATGCTTAGGAACAGAAAGTTGGGGCTTAATCAATGGCGATGATAGAACATCTGCCCAACTCCCAAACTGCACCCCCCCTCTCCAATTTGTCCAAATCTTGCATGTTTTTCACGTGAGAACAGTTAAACCTTGCAATTAAATCATGGGGGGAAAAATCCTGAATCCAGCAAGATGTTAATAAAAAAAAAATCTCCTGAGATTTCAGCAACATCGTTCAAGACAAATGGCCTGAATCTTGTAGGATTCTCAACCTCCTTCTTTCTCTTTCTGATTCTTTCTGAATCTCATTTATGACCAGAATAAATTTAACAGAATAACAGAGTTGGAAGGGACCTTGGAGGTCTTCTAGTCCAACCCCCTGCTTCAGCAGGAAGCCTTATACCACTCTGCACAAATTGTTGTCCAATCTCTTCTTAAAAACCTCCAGTGATGGAGCACCTGCAACTTCTGGAATCAACCCGTCTGAAGGCAAGATATACCGTTATTGTACAGTGTGTACTAAGCACACAGCCCTTAATAATTTTGCATTGTTCCCAAGAATGATGGGACATGTTTTAGAACATAGAATAATTGAGTTGGAAGGGATGTTGGAGGTGTTCCCTGCTTGAGCAGGAGACCCTACTATTCTGGACAAATTGTTGTCCAATCTCTTCTTAAAAGCCTCCAGTGTTGGAGCATTCAGAACTTCTGGAGGTAAGTCCTTCCACTGGTTAATTGTTCCCACTGTCAGGAAGTTTCTCCTTAGTTCTAGGTTGCTTCTCTCCTTGATTATTTTCCATCCGTTGCTTCTTGTCCTTCCTTCAGGCGCTTTGGAGAATAGCTTGACTCCCTCTTCTTTGGGGCAGCCCCTGAGATATTGGAAGACTGTTAACATGTCACCCCCTGGTCCTTCTCTTCATTAAACTAAACTAGACCTGATTCCAGCAACTGTCCTTTATACGTTCTTTTATTTTGGATGAAAAAGGCCCACCTACCTCGGGGGCAATATAATCGGGGGTCCCGCAGAAGGTGCTGGTTTTAGCATCCCCTAACATGTTCTCTTTGCACATTCCAAAATCAGCAATCTTGATGTGGCCTTCTTTGTCAAGGAGAACATTATCAAGCTTGAGGTCTCTGAAAGAGGATGAAAAGTTAGATCTTTTCCTTTTGGCGGGTAACTTAAGATAATCGTCTCCATTTCCATTTAAGAGGCTTGGTGGTGCAGTGGTTAGAATGCAGTACTTCAGGCTAATTCTGCCAACTTCCAGCAGTTCGATCCTGACCGGCTCAAATTTGACTCAGCCATCCATCCTACCGAGGTCGGTAAAAGGAAGGATGGGCCATGGTGGCACAAGGGTACTGCAGTACTGCAAGCAGACTCTGCCCAGTGCCAGGAGTTCGATCCTGACCGACTCAAGTTTGACTCAGCCGTCCATTCTTCCGAGGTCGGTAAAATGAGGACCCCAATGGTTGGGGGCAATATGCTGACTCTGTAAACTTCTTAGAGAGGGCTGTAAAGCAGTATGAAGTGGTATATAAGTCTAAGTGCTATTGGTAATTGGGAAGGAAGGAAGGAAGGAAGGAAGGAAGGGCTGTGGTTGCACAGTGGTTAGAATGTAGTACTGCAGGCTAATTGTGCCGACTGCCACCAGTTTGATCCTGACCAGCTCAAGGTGACTCAGACTTCCATCCTTCCGAGGTCGGTCAAATGAGGACCCAGATTGTTGGGGGCAATATGGTGACTTTGTAAACAGCTTAGAGAGGGCTGTAAAGCACCGTGAAGCAGTATTCTAGGTGCTATTGCTATTTCCCAATCCACTGCAGCTGCCACTCCCTGTGCCTACAATCTATTTATTTATTTGATTTATATCCCACCTTCATTAATTCTTTTGTAAGCACAGGAGGTGCAATGAGTACCATAAACATTGAGTGCCAAACCAGTCTTTCCCGTAAGGAACAATGTAGTAAGTCACAAGGCAGTGGACAGTGACAAGTGCTAGATTGTCCGTTGAGCATCAGACAAAACGATGAGTAGCGGGGCAAATTTTTTCCAGCCAAAATGGCATGGGTTCGGGTTATTTACGGGAGCACCTCTTGCCGGCGTTAACTTCCCATCGCCCTGTGCGCTCCCACAGAGAGGGCCTCCTCAGGGTGCCGGCGGTCAGGGAATGTTGACTGGCGGCTCCCAGGGGGAGAGCATTCTCTGTGGGCGTGTCTGCCCTCTGGAATCAGCTTCCAGTTGAGCTCCGGATGACCTGAAGACTTGGTTGTTTGAACAGGCCGGCCTGGACTGAGGGATTGGATTTTAGAGTTTAAATTTTAAAAATTTTAAATTTTAGAAAGTATTTATTACTTAGGGCTATTGATTTAATCTTATTTTAATTTTTATACCTTGTGTGTTGTTAGCGTTTTAATTGCCCTGTACACCGCCCCGAGTCCTTGGAGAGGGGCAGTATATAAATCTAATAAAATAAATAAATAAATAAATAAATAAATAAATAAATAAATAAATAAATAAATAAAATGCGCTGAATATCAAATTCAATGATTTTCAAAGCAGTTGAGTACCATGGTACCACCGTAACGCCTGGCTGCGGACCTACATAATTGAGATAGCCCTCAACTTAACAACCACTCATTTAGTGACCATTCAAAGCTGCAACGTCACTGAAAATAAGTGACTTATGACCGTTTTTCACATTTACAACTGTTGAAGCATCCCCCTGGTCAGGTGATCAAAATTTGGGCAACAACAACAACAACAACAACAACAACAAGAACAGCAATCAGAATCTGCATGGAACTCTAAACTTTTATTTGGAAGTGGCAAAATTTCAAGATTAATAAAATAAAATAAAATAAAATCCCTACCTGTATATGATGCCTTTGGAATGAAGGAATTGCAATCCACAAATGATTTCAGCAGCATAGAACCTATAAAATGTAGAGATATTTCTTTTATCATAACAAGCGCCAAAGTATAACCATGCAGGCTGGATGAGATGATATGAAGAATTATATTTAAGGGGGCCCTTGGTGCTCTCTGAGCTTGTTTTCTTGCAGACGCTTCGTTACCCAAACTAGGTAACATCATCAATGCTAGCATACCCTGCTGAAGATGTTACCTAGTTTGGATCATGAAACATCTGCAAGAAAGCAACCAAGCTCAGAGAGCACCAAGGATCCCACACTCCTCCTCCTCCTCCCCAAACCACACTCCCTTCTAACATTGATGATGTTACCTAGTTGGGTCATGAAACGTCTGCAAGAAAATCACCAAGCTCAGAGAGCACCAAGGATCCCACACTCCTCCTCCTCCTCCTCCTTCCTCTTCCCCAAACCACACTCCCTTCTAACACTGATGATGTTACCTAGTTAGGGTCATGAGACGTCTGCAAGAGAGCAACCAAGCTCAGAGAGCACCAAGGATCACACCCTCCTCCTCCTCCTCCTCCTCCTCCTGCTCCTTTTCCCCAAACCACACTCCCTTGTAACACTGATGATGTTACCTAGTTGGGTCATGAAATGTCTGCAAGAAAGCAACCAAGCTCAGAGAGCACCAAGGATCCCACACTCCTCCTCCTCCTTCTCCTCCCCATCCTCCTCTTCCTCCTCCTCCTCCTTCCCAAACCACACTCCTTTCCAACACAGATGATGTTACCTAGTTTGGGTGATGAAATGTCTGCAAGAAAACAAGCTATCTCAGAAAGTACCAAGGACCCCTCACGTCAACCCTGAGCTAAAGATATCCTCCTTATTAATGATATTTAATTACAATTATTATTAATAATATCTGTTATCATTTCTATTCGTCTACTCACTAAAAGCACAGAATAGAAATGAGACTCTAGCAAAGGGTTGTCTCTGGTGCGTACATCAAAAAGTCAAGATGGGGAGGTTATTGTTACAGACACCCAGCTTGGTGCGTGGTGTCTGTTCAGAGTTTATTGTGCAAAGGGATGCTGACTGATTGATGATGTTCCATCAAGTCATCGTGGACTCATAGCAGCCACTGTCAACGCTGCTAACATCCAATGTTCTTGCTTTGACAACAACCTTTTTCTTTAACTTGTGTGTTACTCTTAGAGTTAGAAGTAGATGATACTGGGGTGGGGGGAGGAGGAAGAATGTGTATGGGAATTAGTTAGACATAATATCGTAGTACTGTATGATTCAAGGCTGTTTGAAATTAAGAGTTGGGTAAAACCCACCATTTCTTATCATCTCTTATTTCAAAAAGCCTTGAATCATGCAGTACTACGATACTGTCATGTCTAACTAACTCCCATACACATTCTTCCTTCTCCCCCCCACTATCATCTACTTCTAACTCTAAGAGTAACACACAAGTTAAAAAAAAGGTTGCATCTCCATTCGATTTTAGCAGCATTGACACACACAAGTAGACTTTCTCCAAACAGACAGAAGACTGGCAGAACGTATCCATGAACACCGACTAGCCGTCAGAAGACCTGATGAAAATTCTTTCATTTCACAACGTGTGGCAGACTTAACCATAGTTTCAACTGGGAAACTGTGACCGTCCTAAACTAAGGGTCCCCAAGTTGTGGGCGGTGGCCCAGTAGCGGGCCGTCGCCTGCTAGCCACTGGGCCGCAGGACATGCTGGCCACTGCACACATATATGAGCGCACACCCCCTCAATTGTGCTAGCACCGCAGCTGCGGGGCACAAAAATGGGTCACCACCGTGCTGCAAGGTGCAAAAACAGATGCCACCACATTGCAAGGCATGGAAATGGGCCACCGCCAAACCACGGGGTACAAAACGGGCATGCCACGCTGTGCCAAAAACGGGCATGCCACGCTGTGCCATGCAAGAACGGGTCAGGGCTAGTATCACGCAGGTGCTAGCTCCGGCTCGTTTGCGGTGCACATGTGCTCCTGGCCCCGTGTGCACATGCACACACATGCACGTGTGTAAAATGCTTCCACCTCCCTTTTCCTCCAGTCCGCCAACCGACAAAGGTTGGTGACCTCTGTCCTGGACTAAGCCAAGTCCAAAAATGCTAGAGAATCATTGGAAGCCTGGGACTCTGACCAATTGGCCATCGACAGACACATAGATATAAACATTGTCGATAGATTATGCAAAAGGGGCAGTCAACAAGCCAAGAAGGGAACAGAAAAACCGACAAAGGTTGGTGACCTCTGTCCTGGACCAAGGCAAGTCCAAAAATGCTAGAGAATCATTGGAAGCCTGGGACTCTGACCAATTGGCCATCGACAGACACATAGATATAAACATTGTCGATAGATTATGCAAAAGGGGCAGTCGACAAGCCAAGAAGGGAACAGAAAGACCCAAACACCTCCCCACCAGCAATCAGCACCCAGATTAGCAGAGATTAACTCCAAGATTAACATCAGACCAACAGTCAAGAAATAAACCATACCCCAATCAAGGAACTGCCAAACAAACCAGCAATAAACAGCCTGACGTAAAACCTCTAAGATGATCCCCCACCAACACTGATGCAGCAAGCCGCTAGATACAGGCATAGGCAACCTTATGACCCATGGACTTCAACTCCCATAATTCCTGAGCCAGCTGTGCTCCATACTAGCACCGATGATGTTAGCTAATTGGGCAAGGAAACATCTGCAAGAAAACCACCCAGCTCAGAGAGCACCAAGGACCCCACCGTTTAAACCTGAGCTACAAATACTGTCCTCTATTGATGGAAGCGTCTGATAAAGGCAGGCCCACCTCACCTTGCTCGGTCCATTTCAAATTTGTGGCAGTTCTGAATATGGAACATCAGGTCTCCGCCATTGAGGTACTCCATCACAAAAAAGAGGTTCTCCTAGCAAGGGAGAGAAGGATGACCTTTAGAACTTGGGCAAAAGCCCTAGAGATAGACTTGAAGCTACTACCTTACCTGCCATCCCAACATATCTGGAACAGATGACGTCAGAGAAGGCAATTGTGAGACCATGTTCATTTGGTAAAACTTTCAGTACACAACTCTAATGCGTAGAAAAACAATTCTAAGCAGATTAGACTGAGAACAAGTCGCTGCCTCATCTCTTCTATGGCGAAGGGCGAATTTGAAACTGGGCCTTCTTGACTTCAACACCATGTTGGGTTGAGAAGGTCGAAGGTGCTCCAGGGAGCTCCTGTGGCTGAAGATGGGCAAGAAACTAGGTCTCACCCTCTGAGACCAGCATATTCTCTACTGCTCCAAGTGACCTTTGGGGTGAGAGGGAAGGACTGGCCCAAAGTCACCCAAGAAACTTCCATGGGTGACGAGGACTCAAATTTGGCTCTTCCTGCTCAGCACCTTCACCAGGAAAAAGATGCAGCCGCTTTCAAGGGTGGCAGCCATGGACTACCCTTGTGGCCGCTCTTTGTGCCGAAACCCCCATCTGAAATTAAAGCCAAAATCTGCCTAGCCTACGGCTGCATTTGGAAACATGCTATGCTTAATTGGTGCTAAGCCTGGTTAGTTTTTCTTGGCATTCAGCCTATTGCATGAGCTCAGCCTGTTTAGTGAACTGTGAATTGTGCAAACACAGACAATGAGTGAATCCAGCAATTTAACTTAAGTTAAGCATGTTTACGAGAAGCCAGTTTGGTGCAGTGGATAAGATATCAGGTGTCGTGGTTCCGACAGATGAAACTCTTCAAAAGAACTTTGAGGCATTGTTTATCTTAAAGAATCTTTATTCGAGGAGCATAGCATCAGCACGTACATAGTCAACGCCAAAATTTGAATTCCCCTCCCCTGAGCACATAAGTATCAAAGCACCATTCCTTCCTCTAATTAACAGTCATAAATCACACTCTCCAATTAGTTTGAAATGCAGGCTTTCCCTCCAAGTTCTCCAACCCGCCAGTTCTTATCATCTCTTATTTCAATAACCTTGGTTCTCACACTAGGTTCAGTATTGTTATGTCTAGCTAAACTCCCATGCACATTCCTCCTCCCCCACGCCCCCACAGCATCATCTAATTCTAACTCTAATTCTAAGAGTAAAACATAAGAAGGAAAATGGCTGCATCTCCATAGGTTGTCAAAGCAAGAACATCCGATGTTAGCAGCGTTGACAAAAGGTTAGAAACTGGGTGATTGTGAATTCTAGTCTTCCACAAAGCCAGCAGGGGGACCTGGGGCCGGCCATTCTTTCCGAGCCCTAGGAAGGAAGCAATGGCAAACCACTTTAAAAAAAAACTTTAGCAAGAAAACTGCAGGGACTTATCCCAGGCAGTCTTGGAAAATTGGACACGACCGAACAGAAGTCAAAAAAACAAATAAACGAACAATGCCATGTTAACACAAACACAGAATGCCCAAACCGCAAAGCAAGCGTTATTTCTCTAAACCACAGGTCTGCAACCCGCGGCTCCGGAGCCGCATGCGGCTCTTTCAGCCGTCTCCTGCGGCTCCCAGTCCTCTGCCATGTGCAGTCCAAAAAAAAAAGTGGGACTAAAAAAGTTCAACCAATCAATTCAAATATGCAGGGTAGGTGCATATCTCGCCTTGGCTCCACTCTTCAGTCAAACCCTGTTCTGCACATGTGCGCATGTACGCGCATGTGCACACATTTTTTGCGGCTCCCAGCTTTTCCTTTTGTGAGGGAACCGGTTCCGAGTGGCTCTTTCACTGTTTCAGGTTCCTGACCCCTGCTCTAAACCATCCACGTGATTTGGCACCGACTGGTTGACCGACTGATGCATATTTTTTACCTTCGTTTGGAAAGTACAGAAGACGTGGGTGAGAAATGGGTGTTCCCAAGCCAGCGAGAGGACCCGCTTCTCCACCATGGTACATTCCACGTCGTCGTCCATCAGGACCACCTCTTTCTTCAGGGCTTTCATGGCGAAAAACTGGTTTGTGTTTTTCAGTTCCACAAGGAAAACCTGGCGCAAAAAAATATCACCGACCAGCAGGTTAGATGAGCAAAGTCATAAAAGTGGAAATGTCTGTGGAGATTCTCAGTCATCCGGATCTTTCTTGTCCCAAAGGTGCTTTTTCAGGAGGCAACGGGACTTTCTTGTTTTTCTTTGATTTGATTTGATTTTGATTTGATTAAATTTATATGCTGCCCTTCTCCCTGAGGACTCGGGGCGGCTCACAACCATAAAAATTTAAAAACATAAAGTAAAAAATTTAAAAAAGAATTAAACAATGGATGTAATAAATACAAGACAATTTAACCCAGTAAAAAGCCTAATTAAAAACCGTAGTCAGTCCAGGCCCGCTTGTTGGAACAACCAGGTCTTCAGGTCACGGCGGAAGGACCGAAGGTCAGGGGCCCTCCGCAGCTCCGGGGGTAGTTCATTCCAGAGGGTCGGCGCGCCCACAGAGAAGGCTCTCCCCCTGGGGGTCGCCAGCCGGCATTGCCTGGCCGACGGCACCCTGAGGAGGCCGACTCTGTGGGAGCGAACCGGGCGATGGGAGGTTGACAATGGCAGCAGGTGGTCTCGCAAGTACCCCGGGCCTAAGCCATGTAGGGCTTTAAAGGTTATTACCAGCACCTTGAATCGCACTCAGAGGGTAACCGGAAGCCAGTGCAGCTCGCGGAGGAGTGGTGTAACATGGGAGTACCAAGATACTCCTATAAGCACCCGCGCGGCTGCATCTTGCACCAGTTGAAGCCTCCGGGTGCTCTTCAAGGGCAGCCCCATGTAAAGAGCATTGCAGTAATCCAGGCGAGAAGTCACGAGGGCGTGGGTAACCGTGCATAGGGCATCCCGGTCCCAAAAGAGGCGCAACTGGCACACTAGGCGAACCTGTGCTAAGGCCTCCCTGGTCACGGCCGTTAGATGATCTTCCAAATTAAGCCGTGAATCCAGGAGGACACCCAAGTTGCGAACCCTTTCTGAGGGGGGCAATACCTCCCCCCCATCAAAAGAGATGGAACTTGTTGGACAATGCGAGATGCTGGTATCCACAGCCACTCGGTCTTGGAGGGGTTAAGCCTGAGCCTGTTCCTTCCCATCCAGACACGCACTGCCTCCAGGCACCGGGACATCACGTCAAGGGCATCACTGGGTTGGCTCGGGGTGGAGATAAACAACTGGGTATCATCCGCATATTGGTGATACCTCGCCCCAAAGCCACGGATGATCTCACCCAGCGGCTTCATATAGATGTTAAACAGGAGGGGGGAGAGAACTGACCCCTGAGGCACCCCACAAGTGAGGGGCCTCGGGGTAGATCTCTGTCCCCCTGCCAATACAAACTGCGAGTGGCCCGGCCCGAGAGGTAGGAGGAGAACCATCGTAAAATGGTGCCTCCCACTCCCAACCCCTCGAGCTGTCACAGCAGGATACCATGGTCGATGGTATCAAAAGCCACTGAGAGGTCAAGTAGGACCAGGACAGAGGAACAACCCCTGTCCCGGGCCCGCCAGAGATCATCCACCAGTGCGACTAATGCCGTTTCCGTGCTGTAACCGGGTCTGAAAGCAGACTGGTAAGGGTCCAGATAGTCCGCTTCATCCAGGAATTGCGGGAGCTGACGCACCACCACACTCTCGACAACCTTCGCTACAAAGCGAAGGTTGGAGACAGGACGGTAGTTATTCAACGAGGCTGGGTCCAGAGCAGGCTTCTTGAGGAGGGGCCTCACCACCGCCTCTTTTAAGGCGGAGGGGAAGACACCCTCCATCAAAGAAGCGTTGACAACTGCCTGGAGCCAGCCCCCTGTCACCTCACAGGCAGCCGAAACCAACCAGGAGGGACATGGGTCCAGTAAACAAGTTGTAGTGCTCAGTGCTTTGAAGACGTTTCTCTTCTCATCCAAGAAGCTTCTTCAGCTCCGACTGGATGGTGGGGATCTGTGTTCCTCAAGGTCACCTGAGTAGTGCAAATGGGTGTTGAGCCTTCTTGGAACTGCTGAAAAGACCTTGAGGAAACCTCCAGGTGGCCTCAACGACTCTCTAAAAAGAATACAAATTGACCAGCCGTCTGCAAGGAGTATAAATCTTCCATTCCCCCAGATCCAGTAAGAGCTGAAGAAGCTTCTTGGATGGGAAGCGAAACATCTTCAAAGAAAAACAAGAAAGTCTAGTTGCCTCCTGAAAAAGCGCCTTTGGGATAAAAGGGGAAAGATAATTCATACATTTGAACCTGAGGGCTTTGCATCAATTTGCAATCAGTTGTGGATCTGTATGGAGCACCAGGTTGGGAGTATATGTAGTCCTCGATTTACAACGGTTCGTTTAGTGACCATTCAAACTTTAAAAAGTTGACTTATGACCGTTTTTTCCACACTTACAACCCTTGCAGCTTTCCCCACGCTCACGTGATCAAAAGTCAGGCCCTTGGCTGCGGACTCGTATTTATGACGGTTGCCTTGTCCCAGGGTCACCTGATCCCCTTTTGCGACCTTCTGTCAAGCAAAGTCAGCGGGGAAGCCCGATTCACTTACTAACTTAACAACTGCAGGGATTCAATTAACAACTGTGGCAAGAAAGGTTGTAAAGTGGGGCAAAACTCACATTAGCAACATCTCGCTTTGCAATAGAAAATTTGGGCCCAATTGTCGACTAACTATATTTAGCAGATGAGCCAAATTATTTCTGGGCCAGAGAGCGGTGCATTTGAAATTGTGACAAAACGGGACTTTTTCAGTGGTGGGATTCAAATACCTGAACATCCGGTTCCCTGTGTGGATGCAGGCCTGGGCCTCTGAGTCCTAGAACGGACTTCCGGAAGTGACATCCACGCACTTCCGGCGGGCCGTTCTAGGCCTGGGAGGCCTTCACCAGCCCTAGAACGGACTTCCAGAAGTGACATCCACACACTTCCGGTGGGCTGTTCTAGGCCTGGGAGACCTCCTCCAGGCCTCCAAGGCCTAGAACGGACTTCCAGAAGCAGTATGAGTTCAGCCGGTTCTCCGAACTCAACAAAATTTCGCTACCGGTTCTACCGGACCGGTGCGAACCGGCTGAATCCCACCACTGACTTTTTTGTATACTTCACCTCAACTCTGAGTTTGTCTGAGAGCTGGTTTCCCATTGGCAGGAAGTTTCACCTTGTTAGATGTTTTGTGCCAGCCATTGGCAGTTACCCAAAAAGGTCATCATTCTTTGATTCCACTGATGAGTCAGGGGTCTCAGACCCCTGCAGCCCCATTGGAGAGAGTGTTTTATGGTTAGGGAGGGGCCGAGACCCCCCATAAATACCTCTGCTCAGGGGCTGCTCTTTGTTCTCGTCTTTGCTTTCTCTCTTGCATGCATTCTCTCTCTATCATACAAGCATGGATGCTTCCATGCCATATAGCTCTTTCTATATAATCTATCGATGAATAAAGCTTCATAATGATTGCATCTCTGCATCCTGCCTCTTTTACTTGGAAGCACCTTAACGGCCCATCGATCTCTCGTGAGAGCTGCTTCACACACCTTTCTTTCCTGGCTCTAATTTCAGGAGGTCTTTTCAATATGACAGAGGAATGGTGGCTTAGCAGTTCCTCAGCTCTCCCTTCATACTAGCCTTTCAAGAGAGAAGGATTTGAGCATTGGAGAGAGGAGAGGGCAGAAGTGCAAAAAGGGCCACGCATTTTCCCGCAGACTTTAAAAATCAAGTCTGCACTCTCCTCCCCTCCCGCCCCCACCACCTTACCTTGCCAAAACTTCCCTTCCCCAGTGTTCTGTGCAGGTAAAAGTCATCTATGGTTAACTTTGGCAATTCTGCTTGGATGTCTTTCCTCGGTTCCACTAGAGAATCCGAAACTGGGATGTCATCTGCTGGGGATTCCCAGGAAATTCCCTGTGGCTCTATAAAAAAGATTCCAGAGCATTCATGTTGAAATATTTATTAATTTATTTTTAAAAAATCTTCATTCCATCCCTTAAGCTTAAGGCAGAGTCCTACAACATGACACTATAGCAGGGGTCTCTGTTGTGATTCAGGGTCAGCCTGTGGGTTCGGCAGTTGGGTCGGACGACTCAGAGGAGGAGGAGGGGGGTGTTGAAGAGCTTGCTGATGAGAGCCCTCAGCCAGGCCCCTCCCACCTGGTCACGACGGAGACCCAGCTGTGTGAGCCTGACAGCGTGGATGAAGATGACCCACAGCTGGCCCTGTTCAAGGATGCCCGATACAGGAGGCAGTCAATCAGGAGTAAACAGAGGAAGGCAATGGGGCACCTCGGAAGGAGGCAGAGAGAAGCCACACCCTAAACTGTATAAAAGGGGAATGCGTGGGAGGGCTGGTTTGCTGAAGGCAACCGCTTGAAAAGCTCCTGTTTCTTGGTTCATGTCTTGTTTGTTTTTGTATCAATAAATTTGGCAGGCTTAATTCCAGCCTCTTGCCTTCTTGTAAAAGGGGTTGTCCCTGCCTTTTCTGCAGGGCCGGTAGCAGGCTGGTACAGAACAGTCTCCAAACTTGGTAACTTTAAGACTTCTGGACTCTTGTTCCCAGAATTCTTCAGTACGTCATGCTGGTTGGCTGGTTGGCTGGGCCTGTGTGTGTGTGTGTGTGTGTGTGTGTGTGTGTGATTTAATTAAAACACCAGTTATACAGGTAGTCCTTCAACTTACAATCGTTCATTTAGTGACCGTTCAAAATTACAGCATCCCTGAAAAAGTGACTTATGACCGTTTTTCACACTGACGACCGTTGCAGCATCTCCATAGTCATGTGATCAAGATTCAGATGCTTGGCCACTGACTCGTATTTGTGATGGTTGCAGTGTCTCAGGGTCACGTGATCCCCTTTTACGACCTTCTGACAAGCAAAGTCAATTGCAGCGATTCACTTAACAAATGTAGCCAGAAAGGTCGTAAAATGGGGCAAAACTCACTTAACAAATTTCTCGCTTAGCCAGAGCAACGTTGGGCTCATCTGTGGCGTACGTTGAGGATTACCTGTATAGGTAAGAAAAATTCTACTGGCAAAAGGTATTAATAAAAGGCAAGACCTTTTTTGCCTGTTGGGGGTTCTGGCTGCTCCTCTTTCACGCAGGAGATGTCCACCGGTCCTTCTCGTAAAATCTGCTCTGAATCACGTAGACTTCGAGCCTGAGTCAACAGAGAACAAGCAGGGTGGAAAAAATAATAATAACACATTGGTGCGACATGCTGGCTGACCTCACACGGAGGTGGATCAGGCGCCGATCCAAAGGCCCTACGGATCGGCAACCAAAGGATAGAAGAGAACGTCTATGGAGATTCCCAGCCATCCAGGTCATGGTTATGCCAAAGGTGCTTTTTCAGGAAGCAACTGGACTTTCATGTTTTTCTTTGAGGATGTTTCGCTTCTCATCCCAGAAGCTTCTTCAGCTCTGAGGGGATGGTGGGGGAATGGAAGGATTTATACTCCTTTGCAGTCATCTGGTCATTTGCCTTCTTTTAGAGGCCACTTGGAGGTTTGTCTGTCTCCTCAGGGTCACCTGAGTAGTGCAAATGGGTATGGAGCCTTCATGGAACTGTTCTGTACCAGCCTGCTACCGGCCCTGCAGAAAAGGCAGGGCCAACCCCTTTTACAAGAAGGCAAGAGGCTGGAATTACGCCTGCCAAATTTATTGCTACAAAAACAAACGGAACAAGACAAACCAAGAAACAGGAGCTTTAAGAAACAGGAACTATCCAAGCGGTTGCCTTCAGCAAACCAGCCCTCCCACACATTCCCCTTATATAGAGTTCAGGGCATGGCTTCTCTCTGCCTCCTTCCGAGGAGCCCCATTGCCTTCCTCTGTTTACTCCTAATTGACTGCCTCCTGCGTCGGGCGTCCTTGAACAGGGCCAGCTGTGGGTCATCTTCATCCACGCTGTCAGGCTCACACAGCTGGGTCTCTGTGGTGACCAAGTGGGAGGGGCCTGGCTGAGGGCTCTCATCAGCAAGATCTTCAACCCCCTCAGCAAGGTCTTCAACACCCCCCTCCTCCTCTGAGTCGTCCGACCCAACTGCCGAACCCACAGGCTGACCCTGAATCACAACAGGAACAGAAAAAAACCCCGTGGCCTCAACAATTCTCTAAAAGAAGGCAAATGACCAGCTCTCTGCAAGGAGTATAAATCCTTCCATTCCCCCACCATCCCGTCAGAGCTGAAGAAGCTTCTTGGATGAGAAGCGAAACGTCTTCAAAGAAAAACAAGGAAGTCCAGTTGCCTCGTGAAAAAAGCACCCTTGGGATAGAAGAGAACGCTTCTGCCTTTTGATGCAGCTCTTGACCCCGTGTCCAAGAGATGTAAGATTGAAAAAAGACACCGATTTGCCAAATTGCATCCAGTTATTCTTTGTCAAAACATCCTGCTTACTCACCTGTTGCCTGCTCTCAATCAGTGCCAACGCTTCCGCCATGAGCTTCTGGTTCACACCGCAAAGATTTGCCACCTTGGTTTGGCATTTGTGGTGGACGTTCATTGTGCAGGCTGCAAGGCAGAGACCAAAAATCACCGATCAGATTTCTGGCTTCAAAACGGCTTGCGAGAGGTTTGTTTTTAAAATGGGGAGAGGTTGTTCTTCTCCTGCCCCACGCCGAGCCTTGCTTTTTTCGCTTTTAATTTTCTAACTTTTTACTGCTAAATCGTTCACTGCCTTGACAGGACATCCGCTACAGTGGCCCTTAAGTGGGATGTTGAGTTTAGAAGGTTGCAGCAGAGGATGACTAAAACATCCAGCTGCCCCCGTAAAATCAATAACAAGCATATTTTGGGGGAACAGTATGCTTGAAAAAGTGGGCTCAGATTTGTCTGAAGAGCACAAAATCTCACAGGAGAGAGCATCTGTAGCTCATGGTTAATCTGTAGAGTCTTTGATACTCTCTGTCCTTGGTGGTTTTATTACAGAAGTTTTATTACCCAGCTTGGTAACATCATCAGTGCTAGAAGGGAGTGGGGTTTGCAGAGTGGAGGAGGAGAAGAAGAACAAGAAGAAGAGGAGGAGGAGGAGGAGAACAAGAACAGGAAGAGGAAGAGGAGGAAGAGGAGGAGGAGGAGGTGGTCCTTGGGGCTCTCTGAGCTTGGTGGCTTTCTTGCAGATGTTTCATGACCCAACTATGTAACCTCATCAGTGCTAGAAGGGAGGGGTGTTTGTGGAGAGTAGGAGGAGAAGGAGGAGGAGGAGGAGAACAAGAACAGGAAGAGGAGGAGAAGGAAGAGGAGGAGGAGAAGGAGGAGAAGGAGAAGAAGGAGGAGAAGGAGGAGGAGGAGGAGGAGGAGGAGGAGGAGGAGGAGGAGGAGGTGGTCCTTGGTGCTCTCTGAGCTTGGTGGCTTTCTTGCAGATGTTTCATGACCCAACTAAGTAACCTCATCAGTGCTAGAAGGGAGGGGGGTTTGTGGAGAGGAGGAGGAGGAGAAGGAGGAGGAGAAGGAGGAGGAGGAGAACAAGAAGAGGAAGAGGAGGAAAAGGAAGAGGAGGAGGAGAAGAAGGAGGAGGAGAAGAAGGAGGAGAAGGAGGAGGAGGTCCTTGGGGCTCTCTGAGCTTGGTGGCTTTCTTGCAGATGTTTCATGACCCAACTAAGTAACCTCATCAGTGCTAGAAGGGAGGGGGGTTTGTGGAGAGGAGGACGAGAACAAGAACAGGAAGAGGAGGAGAAGGAAGAGGAGGAGGAGAAGAAGGAGAAGGAGGAGAAGAAGGAGGAGGAGGAGGAGAAGGAGGAGGAGGAGGTCCTTGGTGCTCTCTGAGCTTGGTGGCTTTCTTGCAGATGTTTCATGACCCAACTAAGTAACCTCATCAGTGCTAGAAGGGAGGGGGGTTTGTGGAGAGGAGGAGGAGGAGAAGGAGGAGAACAAGAACAGGAAGAGGAGAAGGAAGAGGAGGAAGAGAAGAAGGAGAAGAAGGAGGAGAAGAAGGAGAAGGAGGAGGAGGAGGTCCTTGGTGCTCTCTGAGCTTGGTGGCTTTCTTGCAGATGTTTCATGACCCAACTAAGTAACCTCATCAGTGCTAGAAGGGAGGGGGGTTTGTGGAGAGGAGGAGGAGGAGAAGGAGGAGGAGGAGAACAAGAACAGGAAGAGGAGGAGAAGGAAGAGGAGGAGGAGAAGAAGGAGAAGGAGGAGAAGAAGGAGGAGAAGAAGGAGAAGGAGGAGGAGGAGGAGGAGGAGGAGGAGGAGGAGGAGGAGGAGGAGGAGGAGGAGGAGGAGGTGGTCCTTGGTGCTCTCTGAGCTTGGTGGCTTTCTTGCAGATGTTTCATGACCCAACTAAGTAACCTCATCAGTGCTAGAAGGGAGTGGGGTTTGCAAAGAGGAGGAGAATGAAATGGGGAGCAGGAGAACAAGAACAAGAAGAGGAGGAGGAAGAGGAGAAGAAGAAGAAGAAAAAAGAAGAAAAAGAAGGAGGAGGAAGAGAAAGTGGAGGAAGAGGAGGACTGTGGTCCTTGGTGCTCTCTGAGCTTGGTTGTTTTCTTGCAGACTTTTCATCACATTTCATTATGGTGCTATAGGGCATTATATGCCAAGACTACTAGACACAAGGTCGTAAAATGGGGCAAAACTCACTTAACAACTGTCTCACTTAGCAACAGGATTTTTGAGCTCAATTGTGGTCGTAAGTCAAGGACTACCTGTCGTGTGGCTCAAAAGTCATGCTGGAGACACCCCCTCACCCACATTTATCTCCAAAGCACCAGCGGTCCCAACTCACCGTCGCATTTTAAGCCCTGCCGTGCCAGGCCCCAGAGCAGCGTTCCACAATGGTCACAGAAGGTGGGGCTTTTATAATTGTATACCTTGAAGCGATGGGGCATGTCAATCTTAAACCTTTCCTTGTGGAACTGGAAGAAAAATGGAGGGATATAAGTTTGAAAACACATCCCTGTAGCTTTGAACAGGCGGCTGTGATTTCACATTGTCGTATGATTAAAATCATTTTTGTTGTAGATGGAACAATCTATGTTTGTGTACTGCCCAACTCTCAATGATTCTGGGAGACTCGCAACAATCAAAGAAATTACAACATAATCAATCCAACATAAAAGTTCCAGCAGGGTGCGTTCACACAATATGCTGAATCTTAGTTAGTGTTGGATTTGTAAGATTTATAGATAGTCCTTAACTTATACCCATTGGTTTAGGGACTGTTCATGTTACAACAGCACTGGAAAAAGTTGTTTTTCACACTTATGACAGTCATTTGGCAACTGACTCACATTTGTGATGTTTACAGTGTCCCGGAGGTCATGTGATCACCTTTTGCGACCATTTGAAAGTCAAAAAGTCCATGGGGAAGCCAGATTCACTGAACAACTGTGTTACTAACTTAACAGCTTCAGTTGAGTCACTTAACGACCGTGGGAAAGTTCGTAAAATTGGGCAAAACTCACTTAGCAAATGTCTCACTTAGCAACATAAAGTTTGGGCTTGATTGTGGTTGTAAGTCGAGGACTATCTGGTATTGCATTGGGAATTACTTCAGGAACCAGGTTACAATTACTTTTAGTGGGGTAGTCTCATTGTATCCCGAGCTAGTAACTTATTAAAAGAACTGGCTTCACGCAGCCTGCTATGACAGGAATCTTCAAACTTGGCCACTTTAAGACTTGTGGACTTCAACTCCCAGAATTCCTCAGCCAGCCCTGAGGAATTCTGGGAGTTGAAGTCCACAAGTCTTAAAGTGGCCAAATTTGAGGACCCCTGCTTTAGTGACTGTTCTGTCACTCAAATCAAGGTTATTATAGCCAAGTTTAGTGCCTTGTGTGTCGGGTGACTCAGTCTAGCTAATCAACAAGTCACAAAAATAACACAAGCCAAAACCTACCATGGTTTCTCTACTGTTGATAGCCGATCCGGTACACTTTGCGATGACTTTGTCAATACATTTCTTGTGAATGGCAGCATTGCATTCTGGGGGGGAAAAAGAGGCCCACTTCGCTAACACGTTTTACAGGTGACACAGAAGGACCACAACACAAATAGTGTGTACCCTTTTACACACTATTGGACAGAAATACAGTACGATGGGGCAAAGGAAACAATTCTGTGTGGTCCCAGTCAGGGGTGGACTTTGAGTTTGGTGAAAAAATACCACCGAAAAAAAGAGGCAGAGCTTTTGAGGGTGCTGACATGGCCTCCATCTTGACTTTTCTGACCACGCCCAGCAAAATCCCCAGCAGTTTTTAAGAAGAGACTGAACAACCATTTGTCTGAAATGGTATAGGGTTTCCTGCCTGAGCAGGGGGTTGGACTAGAAGACCTCCAAGGTCCCTTCCAACTCTGTTATTCTATTCTATTCTATTCTATTCTATTCTATTCTATTCTATTCTATTCTATTCTATTCTATTCTATTCTATTCTATTCTATTCTATTCTATTCTATTCTATTCTATTCTATTCTATTCTATTCTATTCTATTCTATTCCCTGGGCCATAAGGACACACTCAGAGAAGAAACCATAAGAATAGTTCCTTTCCCCTTCTTCTGGGAGATATTCATTCAAATCCCCCTTGAAAGCCATTTGTGTGAAATGGCATAGGGTTTCCTGCTTGAGCAGGGGGTTGGGCTAGATGACCTCCAAGGTCCCTTCCGACTTTGTTATTCTGGTTTTTTTTCTCTTCAAGTTCAGCCTTGCATAAAATTTGTCTCTAGAATTCCTGAAGTTCAGAGACCAAAGCTAGGCAGCTAAAAAAAATAGATAAGGAATTTGAGGTGTGTTTGTGTGTCTGTGGTCTGTGTGTGTGTGTGTGTGTGTGTGTGTGTGTGTGTGTGTGTGTGTAGGATTCCCAGCCTCTCCAGTCTCAGGAGCAATCAGTGGGGCTCTGCTCAGTTCCACCCACAATTGTCATTTTGATACGATGGAAGGAGAGCACAATTACATCTTTACAGCTAAGATGTAGTCCTGATATTAAATTAATTAATAGTGTCGGTTAAATCTAATTTTAGGCAAGGTTTTCTTTTCATTCTCTCTGAGAGTGCAGCTCCCAGCATGTTCTCAAATTATGACTGTCAATCTGAAAAAAGGGTTGAGTTTTTCTAAAGTTTCAGATGATTGCAGTTTAGAGGGCAGAAAATGATATCGAGTAACTCTGTGTTTTGACTGAGATGGAAAGCTGAAGGTTTCAAATAATAATAATAATAATAATAATAATAATAATAATAATAATAATAATAATAATAATAATAATAATAATAATAATAATAATAATAATAATAATTTGGAAGGGACCTTGGAGGTCATCTAGTCCAACCCCCTGCTCAGGCAGGAAACCCTATACCATTTCAGACAAATGGCTGTCCAGTCTCTTCTTAAAAACTTCCAGTGTTGGAGCATTCACAGCTTCTGGAGGCAGGTGGTTCCACTGGTTAGTTGTTCTAACTGTCAGGAAGTTTCTCCTTAGTTCTAGGTTGCTTCTCTCCTTGACTAGTTTCCATCCGTTGCTTCTTGTCCTGCCTTCAGGCGCTTTGGAGAATAGCTTGGCTCCCTCCTCTTTGGGGCAGCCCCTGAGATATTGGAACACTGCTATCATGTCACCCCTCACCCTTTTCTTCATTAAACTACACATACCCAATTCCAGCAACCATTCCCTATATGTTTAAGCCTCCAGTCCAATTAAATCAGGAAACAATTTCTCCCTTGATTCTGGCTTGTTATTCTTTGAACTAATTTTTCTTCCTGAAGACCCTAACAAAAAC
The DNA here is from genome assembly GCF_964194415.1 of Vipera berus. Lineage (NCBI taxonomy): Eukaryota > Metazoa > Chordata > Lepidosauria > Squamata > Viperidae > Vipera > Vipera berus. The sequence continues at coordinate 90,843 of NW_027673607.1, forward strand.
AGACCCCATAATGTCTGTTTTCTTTCTCAGGGATTGACAATGATCTGGAAACATCCTGGGTTGTGAAAACAGTGAAAATATGAACAGGATTGGAACACTTAAAAAAATAATTGCTTTGTTTCCATGCAGGGATTTCTATAATTACTTAATTATGCTTCATTCATTCTCAAGCTTTTCAGCAGAGTATTAAGAACCATTGCACTGTTATGATAACCATCAACATATAAATATAAATATACTGAAAGATCTTACGTCTGCACTGATAGCCTTGCTTGTTAAGCCCCCTGGAATAAAAAGGGGAAAACCAGTATTAATATAAAAAAGATTTCAAATCATGTCTGCATTTGAGAAAAATGACTTTTTAAAAAATCAGTAAGTGCAGTGATTCCTGTTCAAGCTTATTGAGTTTAACTTGTCAAATTAAAAAAAAATTGATTCAGAGAATCAAAAGTCCTGAAAGAGGCAGATTTATCCAGTCGGAAAAATGAAGTGAAGCAAACCCAATTTTAATGATTCAGTTCAACTTTCTAAATCCAGGTGACCCCTCAGATTGGTTCAGATTAGGAAACCAAATTGGAATGGGTCAGATCTGGATCAAGAAGCATTAACAACTGACATGTTTTTGACCCTCGAGGGGAATTAGTCTGATTTTTTGAACTCAGAATTGATGCCACTGGAACGTAAACAGCTTGCAATAGGAGGCTGCAGAACTCAAACGCTGATCAACCAAGTGATGCTTTTGAGGCCTCATCTAAAGCTCTTTGGTTCCTGGTGGGGATGAAGATGCTTCAACTCAACCCAGATAGGACCAAATATCTATGGATACATGGTTCTTTCAGGGCTGGAGATTCTCCACCTGCTCCTGATGGTTTTTCCTCCTACAACAGTAGACGCGTTTGACCAATGGATCTTTAACAGCTCTCAGCAGGAAGCTGCCCATGGATCCATAACCCATTAATCAGGTCTAAAGTGGTGCTGCTGAGGTCTCATCTAAAGCTTTTTGGGGCTGGGTTAGGATGCTTCGACTCAACCCAGATAAGATTAAGTAGCTATGGATGTATGGTTAGCGTTAATGAATCTTAGCAACTAGATCAATGGATCATAGCAGCTCTTTTGACCAATGGATCATAGCAGCTCTTTTGACCAATGGATCATAGCAACTCTTTTGACCAATGGATCGTAACAGCTCTTTTGACCAATGGATCATAACAGCTCTTTTGAGCAATGGATCGTAACAGTTCTTTTCACCAACGGATCATAACAGCTCTTTTGACCAATGGATCATAACAATTCTTTTGACCAATGGATCGTAGCAGCTCTTTTGACCAATGGATCATAACAGCTCTTTTGACCAATGGATCGTAACAGTTCTTTTGACTAATGGATCATAACAGCTCTTTTGACCAATGGATCATAACAGCTCTTTTGACCAATGGATCGTAACAGTTCTTTTGACTAATGGATCATAACAGCTCTTTTGACCAATGGATCTTAACAGCTCTTTTGACCAATGGATTGTAACAGTTCTTTTCACCAATGGATCATAACAGCTCTTTTGACCAATGGATCATAACAATTCTTTTGACCAATGGATCGTAGCAGCTCTTTTGACCAATGGATCGTAACAGTTCTTTTGACTAATGGATCATAACAGCTCTTTTGACCAATGGATCATAACAGCTCTTTTGACCAATGGATCGTAACAGTTCTTTTGACTAATGGATCATAACAGCTCTTTTGACCAATGGATCATAACAATTCTTTTGACCAATGGATCGTAGCAGCTCTTTTGACCAATGGATCATAACAATTCTTTTGACCAATGGACCATAGCAGCTCTTTTAACCAATGGATCGTAACAGTTCTTTTGACCGATGGATCGTAACAGCTCTCCACAGGAAGCATCTTCCCATCAGGAAAGAAAGCTGCATCCTGTCCTTCACAGACCCCCACCCCAAAGAAACCCCTTGGTCGTACCAGACAAATTCGTGGCAAACAGAACAGAACGTGGGTTGGGGAAAGAAAGTGGCTGTAAACTCGTGGCACTTGACGTTATGAATCTTCGCTTGCTTAATGGCTCCCCTCCGTTGATGTAGCGAGAAGAAACCCTCCTTTTCACAGTCGATAAACTCTGGATCATCTGAGTAAGAGGCAGGACAAGAAAGGGACAGCACTGAAGGAAGAAATTTGGTGGTCAGGCCATGAATTTAAATAGCGCATATTTAAAACAGTTCGAAAAACTGCGAAGAAACGCCCCAACTGATAAAAATAACCAGGCACACTTCCTAAAATCTTTAGAGCCACTGTCACCATCAGAAGAATTTAGCGGTGCTTATGTTATTTCTGGACTTTACCAGCAACGTGTTTGATGGGGGCGAAGGGATGATTAATTTTCTTGCTTGTGAAAAAGCTAGCATCTTGAGAAGAAGGGTTGTTTAGATTGGGGCTTCATGAACTGGATATTTTCACGACGGGTGCACTAAACAAAATCTCCATTGTCTAAAATGCTGGCTTCTTGAAACCCCCCCCCCCAAACACAAAACCCTTTCTAGATGTTGCCAGATCACAATTCCCCTAACTGATTTTTCTGAGGCTGATGGGGATTGGACTAGAAGACCTCCAAGGTCCCTTCCAACTCTGTTATTCTATTATGGTTGAAGTCAGCAATTCCCAAACTGAGTTGTAAACTAGGACAGTGTTTCCCAAATCCTGGCAGCTTTAAGATGGGTGGACTTCCGCTCCCAGAATTCTCCAGCCAACTTGGGGAATTCTGGGAGTTGAAGTCCACCCATCTTAAAGCTGCCAAGATTTGGGAAACACTAAACCAGGGGTGTCAAATTGCCGGCCCGCGGGCCAGACGCATCATGAACAGACCGTGCCCACCCCATTGCCAGCAATGGGGGGAAAGCCCCGATACATCACGTGATGTCACGTGACGTCACGCGTTTGACATGTCTGCACTAAACTATGGTTTGTTTCTGTTTTTTCATTGGGTCTTTAGCACCAAAAGATGAGCTAGGACAGGGGTAGGCAACCTCGGCTCTTTTATGACTCATGGACTTCAACTTCCAGAATTCCTATGCTATGCTGACTCAGGAATTCTGGGAGTTGAAGTCCATGAGTCATAAAAGAACCGAGGTTGCCTACCCGTGAGCTAGGATGACACTGTATGTAGACAACATTTTATTTTATTTCATTTCATTTCATTTCATTTCATTATTTTGTTTTATTGATTTCTATGGCCACTCACTCACTTTGAGTGACTCTAGACAACTTAGAAAATTAATCCTAAACTCTGGTTAAGAAAACCACGTCTGTATGATTCACTGTGTTCCCTCCCACCCCAAATGTTGCCATCTTGATATTTTGACCACATCCTGCAAAGACCCCTCCCTAAATAGCTTAATTTGATGGTCCAGCTCAAGCAAACTATTCTGGCTGTGTTCCCACAAATTCCCACAACCCATTTTAGTCTAAGCCAGGGGCAGGAAGCCTTGGCTCTTTTATGACTCATGGACTTCAACTCCCAGAATTCCTGAGCCAGCATGGCTCAGCTTGGAAACCATTCCCTTTCCCCTCAGCACGGCTGGCTTAGGAATTCTGGGAGTTGAAGTCCACGAGTCATGAAGGGGCCATAGTTCCCCCATGCTGGCTCAGGAATTCTGGGAGTTGAAGTCCACGAGTCATAAAAGAGCCAAGGTTGCCTACCCCTGGTCTAACCCAACATGGTACAGAAATTCTACCCTGATTTATTCTTTAGCACAGTACAAGATAGAAACATTCCAACCTCAACTTTTTACTTTTACACATTGGTATATAACTAGCCATCTCTTTAACGACAAATCTACCCAATCGACAAAACCAAAGTCAAAGCTTCATTTTTTTTTCATCCCAAGCACAAAATCCAGAAGTGATATCCATTGTTGTTGTTGTTAATTGCGAAGTCGTGTCTGACCCATCGTGACCCCATGGACAACGTTCCTCCAGGCCTTCCTGTGATATTCATAGACAGTTTTTATCTTTTTTATGCCAAAAAAAAGTCAGAAGTCCGTGCCTTTTTTTAAAAAAAATTTTTCTCGTACCTTACATTTTCTTTCCCCCTTTCTTTTTCCTTCCCCTAAATTCCCATTCCTGTTTCTCTTTGTATTTTATATATAGAGATAAAACAATAAAAGCCCTATGATTAAAAGAAAAGAAAAAGGAATTCTACTCTGATTTAAAGCCGTTCCCAGGAATGCATTGAGGTATCAAAACAGAGGCCCTTGTCCCATTAAGAAATTTGGTTTCTTAAGCAGAGGTCATGTGAAAACAAAAGCATCGGAGTTTTATAGAAAAAGGGACGGTCGTGTGAAACGGATTCAGCCTTTTTTAGAAACCATGACCCAGTCTGGATAAAAGTACGTCTTGAGGCAGGAAATATCCAGCAAATATAGAGGGAGTACTCAAATGAATAAATAACAGGTAGTCCTCGACTTAAAACAGTTCATTTAGTCACCAAAGTTACAATACCCAGATTGTTGGGGGCAATTAAGCTGACTTTGTAATAATGCCGCTTGGGGTGTGTGTGAAAGCCCTAATAAGCAGGCATATACATAGAATGAAGGCTACTGCTAAGCTTGTAAGCCGCCCTGAGTCTTCGGAGAAGGGCGGGATATAAATGGAATTTTAAAAAAAATACCACTGAAAAAAGTGACTTATGGCCGTTTTTCACACTTACGACCGTTGCACCATCCCTACGGTCACGTGATCAAAACTCGGATACTTGGCAACAGGCTCATATTTATGATGGGGTCACGTGACCCCCTTTTGCGACCTTCTGACAAGCAAAGTCAATGTGAGGAAGCCAGATTCAATTAACACCCGTTTTACTAACTTAACAACTTAACCCCTTAACCATTGTTAAGTGATTCACTTCACAACTGTGGCAAGAAAGTTGTAAATGGGGCAAAACTTAAGTGATTCACTTAACGACTGTGGCAAGAAAGTTGTAAATGGGGGATTTATTTATTTAGCGTATGGCTGGTCACACACAGAATTAAAAGCACTTCATATTTACAAGTTAGAACAGTTAAAACAATTTTTTTTTTAAAAAAAAGAAGCAATTATAAAACCTAAGAGGAAAACAGAAATGACATTTCAGAGTTTAATGTCGAGTTTGGAGATCCAGTTAGTAGCTGCCGTTGTTACGCAGAGGAAGTCCTTAAAATCTCCTGGGTATCTTCTATTAGTGCATTCCCTCACTATATGTTGGATAGTCTGTCGGGGAGCCCCGCAATCACATTGTGCTGAAGGTGTCTTTCCCCATTTATACAGAGAATCGGCACACACCCCATGAGTCATTCTAATTCTATTGCAGACATGTCAAACACAAGGCCCGGGGGGCGGATCCGGCCCGTGAAGTGGTTTCATGTGGCCCGCGAAGCCATCCTGGAAACAGTGAGGGAACGGCCCCCACTGCCTTGGCCCTGAGACCCTCCTTCTGCCAGAGACCCTCAGATCTGTCCCACTGCTGCCCAGGCCCCCATAGGCACCCTTGATGCGAACGATGTAGAGCTGGCCACGCCCACCCAGTAGGCCATACGCACTAGCCACTCCCACCCAGTAGGCCACGCCCACCCAGGCCACACCCACCCGGCCCCCTGAGGGCAACCGCAATGCTGATGCGGCCCTCAATGAAATTGAGTTTGACACCCCTGAACTATTGTATGTCACCCATATCTGTTGGGGTAGATTAAATGGGGGAAAAACTCACTTAGCAACTATCTTGCTTTTCAATGGAAATTTTGGGCTCCTTTGTGGAGGTAAGTCGAGGACTACCCGTACGTGGAAAAATGGGGTGCTGAAAAATTTTCTGCAGCTCTGATCAATTTTAAATTTTTTATTTCAAAATATTCTTGCTTTAAAGTTGGGCGGGGATGTGGGTGAAATGCTAAAAAGCACTGAAACGAACATGAGCAATATTGATACTTGCCTGTACTTTCCAAAAAGTATCTTGCGTTCATTAACATCCTTCCTTGGGGTTTTAGTTCAAGCTGAAAAAGAAGACAGTAAAATAGAACTTTAAGTGGAAATTGGAATGCAATCAGAGTTTTTTTTTTCCTTTTAAATCAGAGGTTTCTTTTTAATAGTACACCCAGTCCAGGCTTACTATGGAAGTGGGTTTTTTTACAAATTGACAAAGGAAAGGAGGGAGGAAAGGAAAATAAAGAAGACAGAAAGAAAGAGGAAGGGAGGGGCAGAAGGAGGAAGGGAAGGATGAAGAAAGAGAAAGAAGAGAGAAAGGGAGTAAGGAAGAGAGAGGGGAGGAGTGGAGAAAGAAAGAAAGAAAGAAAGAAAGAAAGAAAGAAAGAAAGAAAGAAAGAAAGAAAGAAAGAAAGAAAGAAAGAAAGAAAGAAAGAAAAAAGGGAAGAAAGGAAGGAAGGAAGGAAGGAAGGAAGGAAGGAAGGAAGGAAGGAAGGAAGGAAGGAAGGAAGGAAGAAAAAGCAAGGAATGAATGAAGAAATAAAAGAAAGAAAGAAAGAAAGAAAGAAAGAAAGAAAGAAAGAAAGAGGGAGGGAGGGAAGAGTCAGGGAGGGAGGATAGAAGGAAAGAAATCAAATGAAAGAAGAAAAGGATGGAGGGAGGGAGGGAGGGAGGGAGGGAGGAAGGAAGGAAGAAAGAAAGAAAGAAAGAAAGAAAGAAAGAAAGAAAGAAAGAAAGAAAGAGGGAGGGAGAGAGAGAAGAGTCAGGGAGGGAGGATAGAAGGAAAGAAATCAAATGAAAAAAGAAAAGGATGGAGGGAGGGAGGGAGGGAGGGAGGGAGGGAGGAAGGAAGGAAGGAAGGAAGGAAGGAAGGAAGGAAGGAAGGAAGGAAGGAAGGAAGGAAAAAGAGGGAGGGAGGATGATGGAAGCCCAATATATGAAAGTTTTTAAAAGTTAATGCTGGTCTACGGGGTTGAAACCTACCCAAATTTCAACTTTCCCATTATTTTTCTTGCACTTTTCAGCAACAAGGTTGAGTTCCACGGTGGTCTCCGAGACCATCTCCGCACTTTTGTCCTTCACCACAACATACATGACCCGGCCTTTGCGGATGTGGGCATCGAAAGTGCTGTTCCAAGGGGGATACATTGTCGGCTTCTTCTGGACAAACACTTGACCTTTCTCTAGAATCGAATCAGTAATTCCATTTTTTTTTATACGCACGACGCCATCAAAACATACAGAACATCGCAAAACAGCAGCCAAATGCGTAACTCTGGGTCTCCACATGCCTACCACCACCACCCCTCTCTCTTTCTTTGTCTCAGGGGTGGGCAATATTCTCCACTCTCAATTTTCCTCAGTTGTTCCCAAACTTTTCCAGTTCCTCATCAACTGGAGAAAACTTCCAATACAGATAGTCCTCGATTTACGACTGGAATTGACCCCCCCCCAAATTCCATTGGTAAGCAAAACAGCTGTTAAGTTGTTTTTCCCCTATTTTCTTGCCTCGGTTGCTAAGCAAATCATTGCAGCTGTTCAGTGAGTAACACGGTTGTAAAACGAACCCAGCTTCCCCATTGACTTTGCTTGTCAGAAGGTCACAAAACGTGATCACGTGACCCCAGGACACTGCAAGCGTCATAAATATGAGTCAGTTGCCATGTATCAGAATTTTGACCACAGGAGATGCTGCAACGGTGAGTGTGAAAAACGGTCGTAAGTTATTTTTTTCCCCCAGTTCGCTTTGAACTTACAACAAGCTGGACTAGCGATAACTCAGTGCAAATTCGTAGCCTTTTCTGAAACCAAACACAGAAAATGTTTATGTTTGGGGGAAAAAAATGTAACCAAAATGTGTAAATCATCTCAAATCTGATGAATGAAACATGTCAAGTTCACAAAAAAAAAACAACCAACCAGGAACTTGATAGAAGCCAGATGTAATTATTCACCTGCCCCTAGTTCTGTGGTTACTCCTTTTAGTAAACGCCACAGGATTTTCAAATTTTCTTAGTGAGTTCTTTCATCGGCTGGAGGATGTTGTGGAGAATATGTACTGTATATGCACCCGCGTGTGCAAATTGCATTAAGTCCCCTGACCTTTCGCTGCGCGACCGAGTGTTTTTCTGCATTAACTAGAGTTATTTTTAGCCTGTTGGCCCTCTTGAATTACAATTTAACTGACTAAGCTTGGCAAGTCCATTATTTGAGAGCTTTTTCCTCAAGCAGGCTGCAGCAAAATGCAGTGACTTTATTATCAGCAAGATTGACAGGTGGTCCTCGACTTACGATCAGCATTCAGCCCAAAATTTCTGTTGAGTGGTTCACTTAACATTTTACGACTTTTTACAACTTTTCTTGCCACGGTCGTTAATTAAATTCCTGCAGTTCTTAAGTGAGTTACACGGTTCTTAAGTGAGTCTGGCTGCTCCGTTGACTTTGCTTGTCAGAAGGTCGCAAAAGGGGATCACGTGACCCCCCCAGGATACTGTCATAAATATGAGTCAGTGGCCAAGCGTCTGAATTTTGATCACGTGCTGCAGTGGTCGTAAGTCTGAAAAGTATCCTGTCATATATTTTTTTGGGTGCCATTGTAACTTCGAATGGTCACTAAAATACACAGTTGTAAGTCGAGGATTACTTGTAAACATTTCTAACACAGAAGAGGGCCTGTTTTATGTTATTCTCTACTCTGAGCAGGTTTAGTGCAAAAAAAGAAGCTGGTGGCCAGGAGGGAGTGATCACAACTGTGTCTAACCTGCAACTCACTTTTTAAAAAGTAGGTGGAGCCTTGAATTCACCACTGCAGACACCATTTTGAGCATACCTGGGGGCGGCGGTCCTGACTTGAAGCGTTAGATGTGTATGGTTGTATTTGCAGAGCTCCAATTAAAGATATTGGTTGGAGATGTGCAGAACAAGTAAAGCAGGGGGTCTTCAGACTTGGCCCTTTTATGACTGGTGGACTTCAACTCCCAGAATTCCTCAGTCAGCCATTTTGATGAAACTGCAGGCTTGGATCCATACCAGAGGTCTTCAGACTTGGCCCGTTTATGACTTGTGGACTTCAACTCCCAGAATTCCTCAGCCAGGCACACGTGCCTGGCTGAGGAATTCTGGAAGTTGAAGTCCACGAGTCATAAAAGGGCCAAGTTTGAAGACCCTGGAGTAAAGGGATGGAGAAGCAATAAAAACGGTCCCAACACAAGCTCCACCCCATTTGTGCAGCTGTGCTGGTATCGCACCCACTACAGATATTCTCCTTTATTGGTAAATGGAGACCTGATGAGTTTTTTTAAAAAAAAACACAGTTTGAGAAGTGAATAACTTTGAGCCGGAAAGGGACCAGCGTGATAAAAGATTAAATAGCCATTCTTTGTCTCTTCTTTCCTCATTGGGATTCAGAGCCTCCCTTGGGGTTAAGGTCAAAATCCAAGAGAAAATAATACCTTAAGCTATCACACTCTCCAATTTCTGACTGAAATCCAAGGGACTGCAAGACCTTCATCTCACACCCAACTGCAAAGGATGGCCAGGTGGAAAGAGGTGTTTGCTTACCGGCCTCCACTGCCTCCTTCACCATCACAGCGCAATAGGGATCGATCACGTCTCCTTGAGATGGGAGGTAGGGGCCGCTGTCATAATTGGACAGCCCAATCCTCAGGAACGGTGACATGGCAACTCTGGAGGGGGTGAGAAAGTTCTAGTTAGCGGATCGGCCGAAAAACTAAATAAGCCCATCACAAAGGCTTGGCACAACAGAGGAGGACACACCCATCAGGATAGGATTCAGCAGCCCATCTACATCTGAAAGACAAAGGCCACTCTATTGAAGACAGCAAAGTCCACATTCTGGTCAGAGTAGCAGAGCTGGAAGGGACCTTGGAGGTCTTCTAGTCCAACCCCCTGCTCAGGCAGGAGACCCTATACCAAGGGTAGGCAACCTTGGCTCTTTTATGACTCGTGGACTTCAACTCCCAGAATTCCTGAGCCGGCATGGCTCAGCATGGAGACCTCTCCATTTCTCCTCAGCATGGCTGGCTCAGGAATTCTGGGAGTTGAAGTCCACGAGTCATAAAAGAGCCAAGGTTGCCTACCCCTGCCCTATACCATTTTAGACAAATGGTTGTCCAGTCTCTTCTTAAAAACTTCCAGAGTTGGAGCATCTGCAACATCTGGAGGCAGGCTCTTCCACTGGTTAATTGTTCTAACTGTCAGGAAATTTCTCCTTAATTCTAGCTTGCTTCTGTCCTTGATTAGTCTTCATCCGTTGCTTTGTGTCCTGCCTTTTGGCGCTTTGGAGAATAGCTTGACTCCCTCTTCTTTGTGGCAACCTGAGATATCGGAAGACTGCTATCATGTCACCCCTAGTCCTTCTTTTCATTAAACTCAACATACTAATTAATGAAAAGACATACTAGACATACAGAGAGGGCCACTGATTTGAAAGAGGGGTCAAAGAGGCTGTCCACGTCAAAACTGAATAGCCCTCTCTCAACGGGGAGGGGGGGAATATGACATCACCTATCTCCAATCTCCAATGCAGTCCTTGTTCTGTACCAGCCTGCTACCGGCCCTGCAGAAAAGGCAGGGACAACCCCTTTTACAAGAAGGCAAGAGGCTGGAATTAAGCCTGCCAAATTTATGAATACAAAAACAAACAGAACAAGACACAAACCAAGAAACAGGAGCTTTTCAAGCGGTTGCCTTCAGCAAACCAGCCCTCCCACGCATTCCCCTTTTATACAGCTCAGGGCATGGCTTCTCTCTGCCTCCTTCCGAGGTGCCCCATTGCCTTCCTCTGTTTACTCCTGATTGACTGCCTCCTGCGTCGGGCATCCTTGAACAGGGCCAGCTGTGGGTCATCTTCATCCATGCTGTCAGGCTCACACAGCTGGGTCTCCGTCGTGACCAGGTGGGAGGGGCCTGGCTGAGGGCTCTGCGGAGCCTCAAGGCCATCATCAGCAAGCTCTTCAACACCCCCCTCCTCCTCCTCTGAGTCGTCCGACCCAACTGCCGAACCCACAGGCTGACCCTGAATCACAACAGTCCTTTCAAAAGTCCCAAATAGGTCCCTCGCCTATTTGCCCTCTGATTCAGGTGACACGGAGAGTAGAGGTAAACCTCGAAGTGACTTCCACAACTCTCCGAGAGCTAAGAGCCAACCTTCAGAGTACTAACAACCAGATGACTTCAAGGAATATAAATCCTTCCGTTCCCCAACAGTCAGTTAGAACTGAAGAAGCTTCTTGGGTGAGAAGCGAAACGTCTTCCAAGGCCTTTTGAAAAAAACACCTTCGGGACAACCGTGACCCAGGTGACTGAGAATCTCCATAGACATTGGTCTAAAAACCACTGGAGTTTTATCGGCCACCAGCAGCACAAACACACAACACAGTTGCCGCTTATCCATGCCCACAGCATTTCCCCTTTTTAAGCTTCCCAACAAGCTGACTTAGCAAAAGTTGGCCAGCCAGCTGCTTCTAAAATGCCCTGACAAGTCTGAGTTTCTGGCTTGGATTGCACCAGTTGAAAAAGACCCTCCAGAGCCAGGAGAAAATATCTGACAGCTGGCACAACCTTGTCTTAAAGGGCGTGAAATGAACAGTTGGGTGTTGCAACTAGGGACAAAAAAGCATATCCTTAGGAAACCCTGCAGAATTTTAACATTGAAGGACAAGGAGAAAAGACCTGTGTTACATATACTGAATTTAAGGGACGTTCCAGAAGTCACTTTTGTTCTTAAACATGAATTTGTCAGTGGTTCAGTAAGAAGTTTACGGACCGTGTGATATTAGCTCATTCGTGTGTTGCAAGAAAAATCTGGTTCTGTTCCAAGCCAGGAGAAAGACGCTGTAGAAATGAACGGAAGGAAGGCTGCGTTTCAGAATGCAGATCTCTTATTTATTGGGTAGCCAGAAACTAAAGTGACAGCAGCATGTATCTGGGGTGGCTGACAAAATGGAGCTGAGAGTAGGTGGGCTTCTAGGCATCTTTTGGGGCTTTGAGATTGGGATGCCTGCTTGTTGTGAAATGTATAACAACAACAACAAACAAAATAATAATAATAATAAAGTTGGAAGGGACCTTGGAGGTCATGTAGTCCAACCCCCTGCTCAGGCAGGAAACCCTATAGCATTTCAGACAAATAGCTGTCCAGTCTCTTCTTAAAGACTTCCAGTGTTACAGCATTCACAACTTCTGGAGGCAGGCTGTTCCACTGGTTAATTGTGTTCACTGTCAGGAAATTTCTCCTTAATTCTAGCTTGCTTCTCTCCTTGACTAGTTTCCATCCGTTGCTTCTTGTCCTGCTTTCAGGTGCTTTGGAAAATAGCTTGACTGCCTCTTCTTTGGGGCAGCCCCTGAGATATTGGAAGACTGCTATCATGTCCCCCCTCGTCCTTCTCTTCATTAAACTAGACATACCCAATTCCAGCAACCGTTCCCTATATGTTTTAGCCTTGAGTCCCCCAATCATCTTTGTTGCTCTTCTCTGGACTCTTTCTAGAGTCTCGACATCTTTTTTACATCGTGGTGACCAAAACTAGATGCTGCATTTCAGGTGTGGCCTTACCAAAGCCTTGTAAAGTGGTATCAACACTTCACGCCCTGTCCTTGGAGCTGGGTAGGGGAAATACTGTATACATTTTAGGAGTCTTTGTTAATCCCATCAACCCCAGCCTTCTGTGGGAGCTGAGGCTGAAGGCGTTTTGCTTATGAATAAGGTGGCCCCAGTCTTTCTGAATGGGATTATCAAATCTGCATTCCTAAAGACTTCAGGCTTCTGCCTGAGGCTGATTTTCCCATAGCAGGAATAATTGGGCTGCTTTCTGCCTTTAAGAACCTGTGTTTCCTCTTCTTCTTTAGGAGAAGCATAATATTCTATCTGGCTTAAAAAGAGATAGACCTTGGAGTCCTAGTGGACGATCACTTAACCATGAGCCAGCAGTGTGCCTGTGCAGCAGCCGCCAAAAAGGCTAATACAATCCAGGGTTGTAGAAACAGGGGCATAGAATCAAGATCACAGGAAGTACTAGTAGTGCTTAATAAAACCCTAGTAAGACCACATCTGGAAAACTTCAGCCAATTTTGGTCACCACATCACAAAAAAGATGTTGAGAGTTTGGAAAAAAATCTATCTTTAGATATCTATCTAAAATGTCTGTCTGTCTGTCTGTCTGTCTGTCTATCATCTATCTATCTATCTATCTATCTATCTATCTATCTATCTATCTATCTATCTATCTATCTATCATCTATCTATCTATCTATCTATCTATCATCTATCTATCTATCTATCATCTATCATCTTCAATCAATTTAATCAGAATAGGGCTGGAAGGGACCTTGGAGGTCATCTAGTCCAACCCCCTGCTCAAGCAGGAAACCCTATACCATTTCAGACAAGTGGCTGTCCAGTCTCTTCTTAAAAATCTACAATTTCTGAAGGCAAGCCATTCCACCGGTTTATTGAGAATTTTAATTTTAATTTTAACTGGGGTTTTATTTATTCAGGGATGGATATAATTTTTAAAAATTTGTTTTTAACTTTTGTATTTTTGTTTTTAATCACCCTGTAATCCGCCCTGAGTCCTTCGGGAAAGGGCGGTATATAAATGTAATAAAATAAATAAATAAATAAATAAATAAATAAATAAATAAATAAATAAATAAATATTGTTCTCGGCTGTCGGAAAACGTCTTCTTAATTCTAGGATTTCCCCCCCCCCCTGCTTGTTATTAAATAAGTGGGGCTTAGCCATATTTAGTGACCCAAGGCTGTTTTTCTAGAGGAAAAAAATCGTGAGCATCTGTCTCCCAGTCATCGTCAGGTGATTGATTGCAAAAGGGGATCGCCTGACCCCAGGAAGCCACAACCGTCAAAAATAGGAACCAATTGCCAAGCTTTTCATCACGTCCCCATGGGGAATGCTGCAACGGTCGCAAGTGTGAAAAATAATCATGAATCACAACTTCTGGAGGCAGGTTGTTCCACTGATTAACAGTTAGAACAATTAACCAGTGGAACAACCTGCCTCCAGAAGTTGTGGAAGTTCCAACACTGGAAGTTTTTAACAAGAGACTGGACAACCATTTGTCCGAAATGGTATACGGTTTCCTGCCTGAGCAGGGGGTTGGACTAGAAGACCTCCAGGGTCCCTTCCAGCTCCTATTCTATTCTATTCTATGCCTCCAAGGTCCCTTCCTACTCTATTATTATTATCTTTTATTCATTAAACATGAACCTCAGTCAACTGAACATTCAGATTGGCTGGCGCTGATGGTTGACATGGGTTGCTGCCAGCATCCTAGGTATCAACCAGGTATCTCCTTAAAATGTAAGATGTTTTGAGTAGTGAAGTATTATTATTATTATTATTATTATTATTATTATTATTATTATTATTATTATTATTATTATTATTTAGAGAACCTCAGTCAACTGAACACTCAAATTGACTGGCACTAATGGTTGGCACGGGCTGCTGCCAGCATCCTAGGTATCAACCAGGTCTCTCCTTAAAATGTAAGATGTTCCGAGTAGCGCAGTTTTTTGTAACATTGCTGGAGTTACTGCAGGAAGCTGCAGTTTCTTGATGTATTTTGCAAAATTTGGGGACATAGTTCTCAGTGCCCCGATGACAATGGGTATCACTGTTACACATTTCATCCATAATCGCGCAGTTTCGATGGCCAGGTCGCAGTATTTCGTAATTTTCCCCAGTTCTTTTTCTTCGACTCTGGCATCTCCTGGTACAGCGGTATCAATCAGCTGTACGCTTCGGTTCTCTACGACTGCGAGATCTGGCCTGTTGTGTTCCAAATGGCGATCTGTCTGTATTCGGAAGTCCCACAAGATCTTCACCCTCTCATTCTCGACAACTTTTTCCACCCTACGTTCCCACGACTTTTCGGACACAGGCAAGTCGTATTTTTTACACAATGCCCAGTTACTACTACTACTACTACTACTACTACTACTATTAATCATTATTTCAAACAGTCATTAAGTCAAGGGCTACCTGTATAATGACAAGCATATCCCCCACCCCCATGTCCTCTTGGCACTTAAGGCTTATAGAACAAGAATGGAAAAAACCCTCAGCATTTTCAGATCTCAACACCTTCTCTCTTTCTCTCTCTCTGTTTCTCTCTCTCTCTCTCTCTCTCTTTTTAACAAGAGAGCATAGAAATCTTAGTGCCAGCACTTTCTGTGAAAAATAATCTGTACCTCCTATAATTAAAAAGCAGCTTTAACTAAGGCCAGTGTCTCTGGTTTCGGACACCGGATCTCATTTTCACACCTTGGGAGTAGGTGCTGCTGGAACAACTGAAAGGGCTGGAAAACCCTCAGTGTCGTTTCTTTAAGAGCCCTCTCTTTCGAAACTGGGCTAGTTTTAACCACCTTTCTTCTGCCAACAAGCTAGGTTTCGTAGAAGTCTATGAACTAGACCATTTTTCCCAGAGTCCTGCAGCCCTGGGGGCCCATCTGTTGGCTCCCTAATGTCACAATAAATGTATAGGGCAGGGTTCTTCCAACTTGGCCCTTTGATGACTTGTGGACTTCAGCTCCCAGAATTCCTCAGCCAGCGTGCCTGGCTGAGGAATTCTGGGAGTTGAAGTCCAAAAGTCATCAAAGGGCCAAGTTGGAAGACCCCCTGGTATAGGGTATCACTGTTTTTCAACCTTGTCACCTTTAAGGTGGGTGGACTTCAACTCCCAGGCTGGCTGGCTGGGGAATTCTGGGAGTTGAAGTCCACCCACCTTAAAGGCGACAGGGTTGGGAAACACCGGCGTAGGTGGCAGTCCTTTTGTGTGGAAACATTTGCAACTGAAAACTGGGATAAATGCGTGGGTGCAAAGAGGAATCGTAGAGACTTCTATTTGGGAATTCTAGTTCTCTTAGGGGGCGTGGGAAAGTGGATTGTAATGGGGGTGGGCAGCCCCTTTTGAAAACACACAAAAGCCCAGGAAATGCCTTCTCTTTCTTCATGTGGAAACTTTTCAGGCGCCTACGCTCTGTCTTCTCTTCTCCAGACTGAGCATCCTGGTTCCCTCCACGCCCCTCCCCCCTCCCCCTTGTATGACTTCTGGTTTTCATACGCCTGATCAGCCCTGCTGGGATGCTCTGGACTTGTTCCAAGTTTCAGAACTGAAAGTCTACTCTGCCTCTTCATTCAAGAAAGTAAAGACTCATGCAGTTTATCTTCTTTCTTTCTTTCTTTCTTTCTTTCTTTCTTTCTTTCTTTCTTTCTTTCTTTCTTTCTTTCTTTCTTTCTTTTCTTTTTTCTTTCTCTCTGTTTCTTTCTTCTATCGCTTCCTTCCTCCATTCTTCCTCTGGCTCCTTCCTTCCCTCTCTATTTCTCACTTCCTTCCTTTGATTTTGATTGCTTCTTCCTTCCTTCCTTCCTTTCCTCCCTCCCTCTCTCCTCTCTCCCTCCCTCCATTTCTCTTTCTTTCTTTCCTTCCCTCTCTGGTCCCTCTTTCTCTGTCTCTCTCTCTCCTTCTTTTTGTCTCCTCCCTTTCTCTCCTCTCTTCCTTTCTTCTGTCCTTCATTCCCTCCCTCCATCTGTTCCCTCTTCTCCTTCCTTCCTTCCTTCCTTCCTTCCTTCCTTCCTTCCTTCCTTCCTTCCTTCCTTCTCTTTCTGGTCCCTCTTTCTCTCTCTCTCTCTTCCACTTTCTCTCCTCCATTCCTTTCTTCTGTCCTTTTTTACCTCCCTCCCTCTGTTCCTTCCTTCCTTCCTTCCTTCCTTCCTTCCTTCCTTCCTTCCTCCCTCCCTCCCTCCCTCCCTCCCTCCCTACTTCCTTCCTTCCTCCCTCCCTCCCTCCCTCCCTCTGAACAGTTCAGCATTATTCTGAAATAGTACCCACCTACATTATGATCATACATATAGACATGAAACTGGATGATTGGGTCTGCTAATTTGGTATCCCCCACAGCTGGTGTTTGGCTGGGGATTATGGGAAGGCATTCAACACATTTGGAAGCCGCAAGGCTGGATAATCCTGGTCTGTTTTGGCAGAGGATTGTAAACAAGCATCTTTCCTTCCTTGGGAATTCTGGCAGGTGCAAATGGAAAAGCTTACTCAAACATTATGCCCTAACAATTATGGGTCCTGAAACATTTTGTACTACCTTTAAAAAAAAACAACGCATCACCAACACGCTACCCACTAAAGGACCCCACAGTCCTCCTCCTCCTCTCGACAAACCCCACACCCTTCTAGCACTGATGATGTTACCTAGTTGGGTCGTGAAATGACTGCAAGAATACCGCCAAGCTCAGAGAGCAACAAGGACCACAGATTCATCATTCCTCCTCAAGTCTGCCTCCCTTCTAGCACTGATGATGTTACCTAGTTGGGTCATGAAATATCTGCAAGAAAACCACCAAGCTCAGAGAGCACCAAGGACCCCACATTCCTCCTCCTCCTCCTCCTCTTTTCTGCAAGCCCCACTCCCTTCTACCACATGATACTACCTAGTTGGGTCATGAAATGTCTGCAAAAAACCCAAGAAAGCTCAGAGACCACCAAGGACCCCACAATTCAAACCGAGCTGCCAATAATCTCTTCTACTGGGAGATGCTTCAATTTGGATTCCATACTCAGCAGGGGATATATATATATATATTCACATATTTTCCTTTTTCAATTACATTTTGATAGCGATATTTTACCATACTGATAATGATAACTTTATTGTCACTTTGAATGTACACCAATCGGCATACATCAAAATGAAATTTTGTTGCATACAGCTCTCAAAGGGTCGCCATCTCCAATATACCGGTATACTCCTTGTTCGTGGCCCGCTCAAATTTCACATTGTCCATTTTAGTCTCTAGGGAGTGAACGATGGCAAACAGGACAGATGGAAATGGGGCTCCATGTGGATTAGCCCTCAAATTCGCTTGTATTCTGACAACCTCGCCTTCTTTCCTTTTTCTGATGCTGACTCTTCCACCTTTTCCTTAAAGAGGCCTTGCTTCTTTTCGCCCCTGGAGCACGCTGCCGCCGCCACCAACTCCTCCAAAAGCCTCTCTCTCTTCCTCTGGGCCTGCCGACAGCCTCATCCAGTTCCTTCGCTCCATAAGCTCCAGGTCCTCTCCTCCTCTGCCTCCTCTGGAAACAGCCCTGATTTGCAATACAATCCATCACTGGGCCAGCAGTCAGATCTTGCTGCTGGTAGAACAAATTCAAACAGCGCCAACGACTTTTAATGGTCTCACCAACAGTTCCAAAACAACTAGAAACTCGCCAGGCCAGCAAAGATTGTCGGTTGTATGTCGTATGTTACCTTAGTTCCACCATGTTGCTCAAACACATTAAAATTTCCTGATCATGTGGCCTATAGCCCTTACTATTCCTCCCAAAACTATTTGCCTTCAAGAGCCAATGCAGCCGCAGCCATTCCAGGCGCCGCCATCTTAGATCTTATCGAGCTACTACTACTACGACTAATAGTAATGGTGCAAAGAATGATTGAACTGGCTGGTATTTTGAGCAGAGTTTTTTTTTTACTACCCCGTCGGTTACGCCTATACTTTTTCAAAAAACAGAGAACGAACGGCTGGCAGCAGAAACATTTCTTTCTCGTGTTTCATTTAAACAGTTCGATTTCCTGGAACGTGTCTTCCTTTGACAAGGGTTTCCTGGCCCAACCACTTCCACACACTCAGTCGGGTCTTCGTTTCAGCAACGAGGCCTCCCAATTCACAAGACTGCCCAAGACCGAATGAGCAGAAGAGAAAATTTCTGCTGCTAAGCGAAACTTTTGTTAAGCGAATTTGGCCTCGTTGTACGATGTTTCTTGCCGCAGTGGTTTAAGTGAATCTCCTGCAATTGACACGGGTGTCAACGCTGTGACAAACAGAAACGAAGCCATTTTTCGTTTTTGTCTTCATCACCACATATTAGTTTAGAGATTTTTTTAGCTAGAGGAAGAAGGGTGTGTGTGGGGGGGGAAGGTGTAGTTTTCGGTTAGCTAAAACAACTTCTGTGTGTGAGAATCAAGGTCAACGCGGATAACATTTTGGCGGGCAAAAGTGCTGGGAGGAGAGCCCACGATTTGAAACAGTTGGTGAATGTGATTGATGACAGCAATTTGGGATGGGAATTGCAACTTGCAACTTTGCAGACTGAGGGAGGGAAAATTAGTTTTGGGTTCGCCTTTGTACGTGCCAATCTCTTGTTTCCTAAATAAAATATTCTTTAAGGAAGAAAGCCTTGCCTTGAAGTTCTTTTAAACGGTTTCATCTATCGGAACCGTGACAGGAATTGCGAATTGAAGTCCACAAGTCTTTAAAGTTGCCAAGTTTAAAGACCCTTGCACTAAAGGAACTGTCGCAAGTTGAGGACTATCTGTAATTCAATTTATTAACTTTATTTATTTATTTATATCCAGGTTTTATTATTTTTCACAAATAACTCAGGGCAGTAAACATATCCAACACAGCTCCCTCCTTCCAGCTGTATTCTATTCTCCTCCCATTTATCCCATAACAACAATCCTCTGAGAGAGAGAGAGAGAGAAAGGCAGACAGACAAACAGATACTGGCCCAATGTCACCCAGCCGGCTTTCATACCCAAGGTAGGACTAGAACTCACAGTCTCCTGGTGATTGGCCCAAAGTCACCCAGCCGGCTTTCAGGCCTAAGGCAGGACTAGAACTCATAGTCTCCTGGTGATTGGCCCAAAGTCACACAGCCATCTTTCAGGCCTAAGGTGGAACTAGAACTCACAGTCTCCTGGTGATTGGCGGAAAGTCACCCTTTCCCATGCTGAGGGGAAAGGGAGAAGTTTCCAAGCCGAGCCATGCTGGCTCAGGGATTCTGGGAGTTGAAGTCCATGAGTCATAAAAGAGCCAAGGTTGCCTACCCCTGGTTTAGCTTAATGAAGAGAAGGACGAGGGGTGATATGATAGCAGGGTTCCAGTATCTCAGGGGCTGCCCCAAAGAAGAGGGAGTCAAGGTATTCTCCAAAGCACCTGAAGGCAGGACAAGAAGCAATGGATGGAAACTAATCAAGGAGAGAAGCAACCTGGAACGAAGGAGGAATTTCCTGACAGTTAGAACTATTAGCCAGTGGAACAACCTGCCTCCAGAAGTTGTGGGTGCTCCAACACTGGAGGTTTTTAAGAAGAGATCAGACAACCATTTGTCTCAAACTGGCTCTTTCATGTTTGCTGAATACCATTTTTTACGACCATTTGCCATTTACCATTTGCCTGCTTCATCACACTCTCAGATTCAACAAAGACACACTTTCCACGTCTGTCAGATCCCTTCCCTACCACCAACTGCCTTCGTGGGCAATATTCACTTTCTCTGATTACATTTCCCTCGGCCACATTTGATACGGTTGCATGTCTGCCGGTTAAACATCTAGCAGAGACCCAATTGGTTTGCACGGCCCTGATATCGCAGCAAAATTGCATGCATGCAGAGCCCCTAACGGTGGATTCCCAGTTGCAACGGGGAAATATGTACTCCAAAGAAAATTTCCCCTTCCCCCAGGGATGGAGGGCCCTAAACTCCAAAATTTCCCAAATTCCAGCATTAAGCCATCTTTATCCAGATTTTACCTCTCTGCCAGACCAGCTGAAACCAACTCTTTTGTAATTTTAATCCTGCAACAGTGGAGAAATGCTTTTTTCTACTTTGAGAAACCCTTCAGCCACTCAATTATTTGAAAGGGAGGATTTTGTCTGCTCACCCCACCCCCACCCCCACCTTCCAAGCCCTGAAGCCGAGTTTTTCCCTTCTGATTTTTGCAACCACGCTCTTCATTCAGCACGCAGAACCGGATGCAGAATTCTGTAGGAAGAGTATAATAATAATAATAATAATAATAATAATAATAATAATAATAATAATAATAATAATAATAATAATAATAATAATAATAATAATAATAATAATAATAATAATAATAATTTTATTTATATACCGCCCTTCTCCCGAAGGACTCAGGGCGGTGAACAGAGTAGCATGAGATGCGATGCAACGCAACACAATGCAATATTTATTTGAGTTATGCAGCTGTCCTCTCCAAATTGCACCACTTTGGGATGGTGCACCATTAAAAAAAAAAGGAACAGAAATAAAGCTATGCAAAATTTATCCCGGAAATTTTGCCAAGCCTATTCAAGAAAGGAAAGCATCAAACTGGACGGGATCACAAATTTTCCCTGGGACAAGGCCTGAAGGAATAGCCAGCTTATTTATTTATTTGTAAAATTTATTGGCTGTCCATTTTGCCACAGGGTGACAGTTCTTGGGGCTTTACAAAAATGAGGACAGGTTGGGGTCCATAGAGCAGATATAATGACAGAGATGGGCTGTTAATTGAATCCCACAGTAGGACACGTTCAAAGTGCCAGTCATTTGTGGCAATTTGGAAAATGAGAGGATATCAATTGCCTCAGATAAAGAAAATTAGGAAATAAGTTACAAGTTCCCAAAGGGATTGAGATGGGAGATCTTAAACTGCTTCCTTTGAAAACCGATTTTTCTGCTCCCTGTGTTGAAGGAAAAGTCTTCATCATGGTGCAGTCCAAGCCGGGAATAAACAACATGGAGACTGCTTTTAGAAAAAAGCTTGTAGTTTATTGAAGAGGAGAGCCAGACAGAAAGATGGCTCTGAAAAAAAAAAAGTGACCACATGGAGCACAGCGGTGGGCTTTTATACCTTCTGGGGCTTTTGAGGTGATACCCTGTTCCTGTTTGAGGCCTTGTATTTCCTGTGTCATGCACTTTGACCTGAGTCTGAGTGTGCCCTTTCGGTATTGGTGCGTTAATCCTATTATGTTTCCTGTCCTTAGAATTTGGGTGGTGGTGGGGGGGTTTATGTAGATTTTAGGTCTCTTTGACTTCCTAATCTCTTCAGTTCCTAGCTGGAAGGCTCCAACCCTCCTGAATGGGTTATTATTATATCTGCATTTCTAAAAGCTGGCTTCTGCCTAGGCTTCTTACCCAAAATAAATCTATTTCTTCCTCAAAAGCCTGTCGTAATAGCTTCTGATTCGGATTGTTTTCCGATGTCCCAATAACGTCGAATTTTTTTTTTTTGCTGTTCCAAAAACTGGGGGCACCCCCCCCCCAAGAGCTCTTAAAAGAAGGAACTTGGAGAAAATCCTCTTTTCTTGATTTAATTGGGTAGGAGAAAGAATAAGGGGATCAGCAGTAATGCAAATATCCGGGTCCTGTGTTACAAACATCGGTAACCAGTATTCAATATCCAAATTCATCTAAAAAAATACAGAATGGTATTTTGCGACCGCGTTCACACGTGCTTAACCTGAAATGCAGGTTAACAGGACACTTATGGCCATTCACATGAGCTGCTGTGCCCAAGGAAACACACCCTATAAGACAGAGGTCCACAACCGTTTGGGCACCAGGGACTGGTTCCGTGGAGAGAGGTTTTTCCGCGGACCGGAGGATGCGTGGTTTTGTGTGCTGCCTGCATCCTGCGGATGGGGCTTTGCTTGTTTCTACGGACCAGTTCCTGGCATGCTGTGGCCCGGTACCGGTCCACAGACCGGGGGTTGGGGACCCCTGCTATAAGGGGTGAAACACACCATAAGGGATGAGTGTGATGGTGCGGTCCAGGCAAATTTCAAAAGAAAACCACAGCATGTTCACTTACATCACATAGATACCCTGGCTAAGCCATTCAATCATGGCTAGTCTTGTTTAACGTGTGAACGCAGCCTAGATCAGGCATCTTGGCATTGGTCCCCAATTGCTAATCTCTTCATTCTCAATCAATCAGAAGAGAGCTGGGAGGGGCCTTGAAGGCCTTCTAGTCCAGCCCCCTGGAGATCATTAAGGAAATGATTAAGGGACCATTAAGCCTTGAGCAGCCATCCCATTCATCCATTTCTTGAAAAATCAACATTTATAAAGAACCAAAGATGATGAAGAACAGGACTCATTTCCTTCGTCTTACTCCAAGCTCCTGTCTCTCTTACAACGAGGACCCTGACAAAACTTCCCAGCCTGAACCATCATGCAAGGATGGTGGCCAACTTCCCAGAACCTGGGGGAAGCACCGAAAACGGCAGCTTCCACCCTTCATAATAATAGTAAAGTTGGAAGGAACCTTGAAGGTCATCTAGCCCAACCCCCTGCTCAGGCAGGAAACCCTATACCTATACCTTGAGGCAGCTAAAAAAATCATCACAGTGATCAAGTCTCTGGTGTAAAAAGCACCAGTAGCCCAGGCTGATTCAAAAGCTGGCAGGACGCATCCATGAGCACTAATTAGCAGTCAGGAGACAGGATGAGACATCTTTAATTTCACAACAGATGGACAGACTTCCCCACCGTTTCAACTGGGAAACTGGGACCGTCCTAGGCCAAGCCAAGTCTAAAAACGCCAGGGAATTTCTAGAAGCCGGGCACTTTGACAAACTAGCTATCAATAGACACATAGAGGCAAACAATATCTACACGTTATGCGAAAGAGGCAATCAGCAAGCCAAAAACGAAACAGAAAGACCCAAACACCTCCCCACCACCAACCAGCAGCCAGATAAACCTAGATTAACACCAAGATTAACATCAGACCAACAGTCAAGGAGTAAACCATACCCCAATCAAGGAATTGCCAACCAAGCCGACAGGAAACAGCCCAACCAAAGAAACCCCAAGCCCTGATGATGTTACCTAGTTTGGTCATGAAACGTCTGCAAGAAAGCAACCAAGCTCAGAGAGCATCAAGGACCCTTGATTTAAAAGCCGGCAATCCTTCCTCTGGGCATCAATCAAGTCATGCAGGGCTGGATCAGATCCAGGCAGCCCTGCTAAACAAGGCAAAGCTAATTCCGCCTGATTCTAACCTGGTTTGCGATGGGAGAGATTGCTCCTCCCAACCCCCAGCTCCTATGTTTTTCTTTCCTTTTCCTCTTTCTTTCTTTCTTTCTTTCTTTCTTTCTTTCTTTCTTTCTTTCTATCTTTCTTTCTTTCTTTCTTTCTTTCTTTCTTTCTTTCTTTCTTTCTTTCTTTCTTTCTTCTTTCCCTTTCTTTCTTCTCTCTTTTTTCTCTTTCTTTCCCTTCCTTCTTTCTTTCCTTCTTTCTTTCTTGCCCTTCCTTCCTTCCTTCCTTCTTTCCTTCCTTTCTTCTCTCTTCCTTCCCTCCCCTCCCTCCTCCCTCCTCCCTCCTTCTTCTTCTTTCTTTCTTTCTTT